>NC_089851.1:40321969-40384469 GCF_036373705.1 Amia ocellicauda | reverse complement strand
GATCCCAAGGTCAGGGTTAAGGGTAACCCAAACCCTAACCCTAACCCTAAAACCCTATAACCCTAACCCTAACCCTAACCCTTTGAGGAGAGGTTGGGGGGTGGATGAGGTGTCTCGCCATGTCAATTGATAGGACCGGTCACTGAGGTAGGGAGGAGAACCAGGTGAGAGCAGTCCCAGAGATCCCAAGGTCAGGGTTAGGGGTAACCCAAACCCTAACCCTAACCCTAAAACCCTATAACCCTAACCCTAACCCTAACCCTGTGAGGAGAGTTTGGGGGGTGGATGAGGTGTCTCGCCATGTCACTTGTTAAGACCGGTCACTGAGGTAGGGAGGAGAACCAGGTGAGAGAAATCCCAGAGTTCCCAAGGTCAGGGTTAGTGGTAACCCTAACCCTAACGCTAAAATCCTAAAACCCTAACCCTAACTCTAACCCTAACCCTAAAAACCCTAACACCCTAACCCTAACCCTAACCCTATCCCCAACCCCAACCCCAACCCTAACCCTAACCCTGTGAGGTGAGGTTGGGGGGTGGATGAGGAGCCTCGCCATATCACTTGGTAGGACCGGTCACTGAGGAAGGGAGGAGAACCAGGTGAGAGCAGTCCCAGAGATCCCAAGGTCAGGGTTAGTGGTAACCCTAACCCTAACCCTAACCCTAACCCTAAAACCCTAAACCCTAAACCGAACCCTAACCCTAACCCCAACCCCAACCCCAACCCTAACCCTGTGAGGAGAGGTTGGGGGGTGGATGAGGAGCCTCGCCATGTCACTTGGTAGGACCGGTCACTGAAGTAGGGAGGAGAACCAGGTGAGAGCAGTCCCAGAGATCCCAAGGTCAGGGTTAGGGGTAACCCTAACCCTAACCCTAACCCTAAAACCCTAAAACCCTAACCCTAACCTTAACCCTAACCCCAACTCTAACCCCAACCCCAACCCCAACCCTAACCCTGTGAGGAGAGGTTGGGGGGTGGATGAGGAGCCTCGCCATGTCACTTGGTAGGACCAGTCACTGAGGTAGGGAGGAGAACCAGGTGAGAGCAGTCCCAGAGATCCCAAGGTCAGGGTTAGGGGTAACCCTAACCCTAACCCTAACCCTAAAACCCTATAACCCTAACCCTAACCCTAACCCTTTGAGGAGAGGTTGGGGGGTGGATGAGGTGTCTCGCCATGTCAATTGGTAGGACCGGTCACTGAGGTAGGGAGGAGAACCAGGTGAGAGAAGTCCCAGAGATCCCAAGGTCAGGGTTAGGGGTAACCCAAACCCTAACCCTAACCCTAAAACCCTATAACCCTAACCCTAACCCTAACCCTGTGAGGAGAGGTTGGGGGGTGGATGAGGTGTCTCGCCATGTCAATTGGTAGGACCGGTCACTGACGTAGGGAGGAGAACCAGGTGAGAGCAGTCCCAGAGATCCCAAGGTCAGGGTTATGGGTAACCCTAACCCAAACCCTAACCCTAACCCTAACCCTGTGAGGAGAGGTTGGGGGTGGATGAGGAGTCTCGCCATGTCACTTGGTAGGACCGGTCACTGAGGAAGGGAGGAGAACCAGGTGAGAGCAGTCCCAGAGATCCCAAGGTCAGGGTTAGTGGTAACCCTAACCCTAACCCTAACCCTAACCCTAAAACCCTAAACCCTAAACCGAACCCTAACCCTAACCCCAACCCCAACCCTAACCCTGTGAGGAGAGGTTGGGGGGTGGATGAGGAGCCTCGCCATGTCACTTGGTAGGACCGGTCACTGACGTAGGGAGGAGAACCAGGTGAGAGCAGTCCCAGAGATCCCAAGGTCAGGGTTATGGGTAACCCTAACCCAAACCCAAACCCTAACCCTAACCCTGTGAGGAGAGGTTGGGGGTGGATGAGGAGTCTCGCCATGTCACTTGGTAGGACCGGTCACTGAGGAAGGGAGGAGAACCAGGTGAGAGCAGTCCCAGAGATCCCAAGGTCAGGGTTAAGGGTAACCCAAACCCTAACCCTAACCCTAAAACCCTATAACCCTAACCCTAACCCTAACCCTTTGAGGAGAGGTTGGGGGGTGGATGAGGTGTCTCGCCATGTCAATTGATAGGACCGGTCACTGAGGTAGGGAGGAGAACCAGGTGAGAGCAGTCCCAGAGATCCCAAGGTCAGGGTTAGGGGTAACCCAAACCCTAACCCTAACCCTAAAACCCTATAACCCTAACCCTAACCCTAACCCTGTGAGGAGAGTTTGGGGGGTGGATGAGGTGTCTCGCCATGTCACTTGTTAAGACCGGTCACTGAGGTAGGGAGGAGAACCAGGTGAGAGAAATCCCAGAGTTCCCAAGGTCAGGGTTAGTGGTAACCCTAACCCTAACGCTAAAATCCTAAAACCCTAACCCTAACTCTAACCCTAACCCTAAAAACCCTAACACCCTAACCCTAACCCTAACCCTATCCCCAACCCCAACCCCAACCCTAACCCTAACCCTGTGAGGTGAGGTTGGGGGGTGGATGAGGAGCCTCGCCATATCACTTGGTAGGACCGGTCACTGAGGAAGGGAGGAGAACCAGGTGAGAGCAGTCCCAGAGATCCCAAGGTCAGGGTTAGTGGTAACCCTAACCCTAACCCTAACCCTAACCCTAAAACCCTAAACCCTAAACCGAACCCTAACCCTAACCCCAACCCCAACCCCAACCCTAACCCTGTGAGGAGAGGTTGGGGGGTGGATGAGGAGCCTCGCCATGTCACTTGGTAGGACCGGTCACTGAAGTAGGGAGGAGAACCAGGTGAGAGCAGTCCCAGAGATCCCAAGGTCAGGGTTAGGGGTAACCCAAACCCTAACCCTAACCCTAAAACCCTATAACCCTAACCCTAACCCTAACCCTGTGAGGAGAGGTTGGGGGGTGGATGAGGTGTCTCGCCATGTCAATTGGTAGGACCGGTCACTGAAGTAGGGAGGAGAACCAGGTGAGAGCAGTCCCAGAGATCCCAAGGTCAGGGTTAGGGGTAACCCAAACCCAAACCCTAACCCTAAAACCCTATAACCCTAACCCTAACCCTAACCCTGTGAGGAGAGGTTGGGGGGTGGATGAGGTGTCTCGCCATGTCACTTGTTAAGACCGGTCACTGAGGTAGGGAGGAGAACCAGGTGAGGGAAATCCCAGAGATCCCAAGGTCAGGGTTAGTGGTAACCCTAACCCTAACGCTAAAATCCTAAAACCCTAACCCTAACCCTAACCCTAAAACCCTAAAACCCTAACCCTATCCTTAACCCTAACCCCAACTCTAACCCCAACCCCAACCCTAACCCTAACCCTGTGAGGTGAGGTTGGGGGGTGGATGAGGAGCCTCGCCATATCACTTGGTAGGACCGGTCACTGAGGTAGGGAGAAGAACCAGGTGAGAGCAGTCCCAGAGATCCCAAGGTCAGGGTTAGGGGTAACCCTAACCCTAACCCTAACCCTAAAACCCTAAAACCCTAACCCTAACCTTAACCCTAACCCCAACTCTAACCCCAACCCCAACCCCAACCCTAACCCTGTGAGGAGAGGTTGGGGGGTGGATGAGGAGCCTCGCCATGTCACTTGGTAGGACCGGTCACTGAGGTAGGGAGGAGAACCAGGTGAGAGCAGTCCCAGAGATCCCAAGGTCAGGGTTAGGGGTAACCCTAACCCTAACCCTAACCCTAACCCTGTGAGGAGAGGTTAAGGGGTTATGAGGAGCCTCGCCATGTCACTTGGTAAGGACCGGTCACTGAGGTAGGGAGGAGAACCAGGTGAGAGCAGTCCCAGAGATCCCAAGGTCAGGTTTAGGGGTAACCCTAACCCTAACCCTAACCCTAACCCCAACCCCAACCCCAACCCCAACCCTGTGAGGAGAGGTTGGGGGGTGGATGAGGAGCCTCGCCATGTCACTTGGTAGGACCGGTCACTGAGGTAGGGAGGAGAACCAGGTGAGAGCAGTCCCAGAGATCCCAAGGTCAGGGTTAGTGGTAATCCTAACTCTAACCCTAACCCTAACCCTAAAACCCTAAAACCCTAACCCTAACCCTATCCCCAACCCCAACCCCAACCCTAACCCTGTGAGGAGAGGTTGGGGGGTGGATGAGGAGCCTCGCCCTGTCACTTGGTAGGACCGGTCACTGAGGTAGGGAGGAGAACCAGGTGAGAGCAGTCCCAGAGATCCCAAGGTCAGGGTTAGGGGTAACCCTATTCCTAACCCTAACCCTAACCCTAATCCTAACCATAACCCTAACTCCAACCTCAACCCAACCCTAACCCCAACCCTATCCCTGTGAGGAGAGGTTGGGGGTTGGATGAGGAGCCTCGCCAAGTCACTTGGTAGGACCGGTCACTGAGGTAGGGAGGAGAACTAGGTCAGAGCTGTCCCAGAGATCCCAAGGTCAGGGTTAGGGGTAACCCTAACCCTAACCCTAACCCTAACCATAAAACCCTTAAGCCCTAACCCTAACCCTAACCCTAACCCCAACCCCAACCCCAACCCTGTGAGGAGAGGTTGGGGGGTGGATGAGGAGTCTCGCCATGTCACTTGGTAGGACCGGTCACTGAGGTAGGGAGGAGAACCAGGTGAGAGCAGTCCCAGAGATCCCAAGGTCAGGGTTAGGGTAACCCTAAACCTAACCCTAACCTTAACCCTGACCCTAACCCTAACCCTAAAACCCTAAAACCCTAACCCTAACCCTTACACTAACCCCAACCCCAACCCCAACACTAACCTTGTGAGGAGAGGTTGGGGGGTGGATGAGGAGCCTCGCCATGTCACTTGGTAGAACCGGTCACTGAGGTAGGGAGGAGAACCAGGTGAGAGCAGTGCCAGAGATCCCAAGGTCAGGGTTACGGGTAACCCTACCCTAACCCTAACCCTAACCCTAAATCTAAAACCCTAAAACCCTAACCCTAACCCCAACCCCAACCCCAACCCTAAACCTGTGAGGAGAGGTTGGGGGGTGGATGAGGAGTCTCGCCATGTCTCTTGGTAGGACCGGTCACTGACGTAGGGAGGAGAACCAGGTGAGAGCAGTCCCAGAGATCCCAAGGTCAGGGTTAGGGTAACCCTAAACCTAACCCTAACACTAACCCTGTGAGGAGAGGTTGGGGGGTGGATGAGGAGCCTCGCCATGTCACTTGGTAGAACCGTTCACTGAGGTAGGGAGGAGAACCAGGTGAGAGCTGTCCCAGAGATCACAAGGTCAGGGTTAGTGGTAACCCTAATCCTAACCCTAACCCTAACCCTAAAACCCTAAGACCCTAACCCTAACCCTAACCCCAACCCCAACCCCAACCCCAACCCCAACCCCAATCCTAACCCTGTGAGGAGAGGTTGGGGGGTGGATGAGGAGCCTCGCCCTGTCACTTGGTAGGACCGGTCACTAAGGTAGGGAGGAGAACCAGGTGAGAGTAGTCCCAGAGATCCCAAGGTCAGGGTTACGGGATACCCTAACCCTAACCCTAACACTAATCCTAACCCTAACCCCAACTCCAACCCCAACCCCAATCCTAACCCCAACCCTAACCCTGTGAGGAGAGGTTGGGGGGTGGATGAGGAGCCTCGCCATGTCACTTGGTAGGACCGGTCACTGAGGTAGGGAGTAGAACCAGGTGAGAGCAATCCCAGAGATCCCAAGGTCAGGGTTAGTGGTAACCCTAACCCTAACCCTGAAATCCTAAAACCCTAACCCTAACCCTAACCCTAACCCTAAAAACCCTAACACCCTAACCCTAACCCTAACCCTATCCCCAACCCCAACCCCAACCCTAACCCTGTGAGGTGAGGTTGGGGGGTGGATGAGGAGCCTCGCCATATCACTTGGTAGGACCGGTCACTGAGGTAGGGAGGAGAACCAGGTGAGAGCAGTCCCAGAGATCCCAAGGTCAGGGTTAGGGGTAACCCTAACCCTAACCCTAACCCTAAAACCCTAAAACCCTAACCCTATCCTTAACCCTAACCCCAACTCTAACCCCAACCCCAACCCCAACCCTAACCCTGTGAGGAGAGGTTGGGGGGTGGATGAGGAGCCTCGCCATGTCACTTGGTAGGACCGGTCACTGAGGTAGGGAGGAGAACCAGGTGAGAGCAGTCCCAGAGATTCCAAGGTCAGGGTTAGGGGTAACCCTAACCCTAACCCTAACCCTAACCCTAACCCTAAAACCCTAAAACCCTAACCCTAACCCTAACCCCAACCCCAACCCCAACCCTAAACCTGTGAGGAGAGGTTTGGGGGTGGATGAGGAGTCTCGCCATGTCTCTTGGTAGGACCGGTCACTGACGTAGGGAGGAGAACCAGGTGAGAGCAGTCCCAGAGATCCCAAGGTCAGGGTTAGGGTAACCCTAAACCTAACCCTAACCCTAACCCTGTGAGGAGAGGTTGGGGGGTGGATGAGGAGCCTCGCCATGTCACTTGGTAGAACCGTTCACTGAGGTAGGGAGGAGAACAAGGTGAGAGCAGTCCCAGAGATCCCAAGGTCAGGGTTAGATGTAACCCTAACCCTAACCCTAACCCTAACCCTAAAACCCTAAAACCCTAACCCTATCCCTAACCGTAACCCCAACCCCAACCCTAACCCCAACCCCAACCCCAACCCCAACCCTAACCCTGTGAGGAGAGGTTGGGGGGTGGATGAGAAGCCTCGCCATGTCACTTGGTAGGACCGGTCACTGAGGTAGGGAGGAGAACCAGGTGAGAGCAGTCCCAGAGATCCCAAGGTCAGGGTTAGGGGTTACCCTAACCCTAACACAAAACCCTAACCCTAAAACCCTAAAACCCTAACCCTATCCCTAACCCTAACCCCAACCCAAACCCTAACCCTGTGGGAAGAGGTTGGGGGGTGAATGAGGAGCCTCGCCATGTCACCTGGTAGGACCGGTCACTGAGGTAGGGAGGAGAACCAGGTGAGAGCAGTCCCAGAGATCCCAAGGTCAGGGTTAGTGGTATCCCTAACCCTAACCCTAACCCTAACCCTAATACCCTAAAACCCTAACCCTAACCCTAACCCCAACCCCAACCCCAACCCCAACCTCAACCCTAACCCTGTGAGGAGAGGTTGGGGGAGGATGAGGAGCCTCGCCATGTCACTTGGTAGGACCGGTCACTGAGGTAGGGAGGAGAACCAGGTGAGAGCAGTCCCAGAGATCCCAAGGTGAGGGTTATGGGTAATCCTAACCCTAACCCTAACCCTGTGAGGAGAGGTTGGGGGGTGGATGAGCAGCCTCGCCATGTCACTTGGTAGGACCGGTCACTGAGGTAGGGAGGAGAACCAGGTGAGAGCAGTCCCAGAGATCCCAAGGTCAGGGTTAGGGGTAACCCTATTCCTAACCCTAACCCTAACCCTAATCCTAACCCTAACCCTAACTCCAACCCCAACCCAACCGTAACCCCAACACTATCCCTGTGAGGAGAGGTTGGGGGGTGGATGAGGAGCCTCGCCATGTCACTTGGTAGGACCGGTCACTGAGGTAGGGAGGAGAACCAGGTGAGAGCAGTGCCAGAGATCCCAAGGTCAGGGTTACGGGTTACCCTAACCTAACCCTAACCCTAACCCTAACCCTAAAACCCTAAAACCCTAACCCTAACCCTAACCCCAACCTCAACCCTAAACCTGTGAGGAGAGGTTGGGGGGTGGATGAGGAGTCTCGCCATGTCACTTGGTAGGACCGGTCACTGACGTAGGGAGGAGAACCAGGTGAGAGCAGTCCCAGAGATCCCAAGGTCAGGGTTAGGGTAACCCTAACCCTAACCCTAACCCTAACCCTGTGAGGAGAGGTTGGGGGGTGGATGAGGAGCCTCGCCATGTCACCTGGTAGGACCGGTCACTGAGGTAGGGAGGAGAACCAGGTGAGAGCAGTCCCAGAGATCCCAAGGTCAGGGTAAGTGGTAACCCTAACCCTAACCCTAACTCTAACCCTAAAACCCTAAAACCCTAACCCTATCCTTAACCCTAACCCCAACCCAAACCCTAACCCTGTGAGGAGAGGTTGGGGGGTGGATGAGGAGCCTCGCCATGTCACCTGGTAGGACCGGTCACTGAGGTTGGGAGGAGAACCAGGTGAGAGCAGTCCCAGAGATCCCAAGGTCAGGGTTAGTGGTAACCCTAACCCTAACCCTAACCCTAACCCTAAAACCCTAAAACCCTAACCCTAACCCTAACCCCAACCCCAACCCCAACCCTAACCCTAACCCTAACCCTGTGAGGAGAGGTTGGGGGGTGGATGAGCATCCTCGCCATGTCACATGGTAGGACCGGTCACTGAGGTAGGGAGGAGAACCAGGTGAGAGCAGTCCCAGAGATCCCAAGGTCAGGGTTAGGGGTTACCCTATTCCTAACCCTAACCCTAACCCTCATCCTAACCCTAACCCTAACTCCAACCCCAACCCAACCCTAACCCCAACCCTATCCCTGTGAGGAGAGGTTGGGGGGTGGATGAGGAGCCTCGCCATGTCACTTGGTAGGACCGGTCACTGAGGTAGGGAGGAGAACCAGGTGAGAGCAGTCCCAGAGATCCCAAGGTCAGGGTTACGGGTAACCCTACCCTAACCCTAACCCTAACCCTAACCCTAACCCTAATACCCTAAAACCCTAACCCTAACCCTATCACCAACCCCAACCCTAACCCTGTGAGGAGAGGTTGGGGAGTGGATGAGGAGTCTCGCCATGTCAATTGGTAGGACCGGTCATTGACGTAGGGAGGAGAACCAGGTGAGATCAGTCCCAGAGATCCCAAGGTCAGGGTTAGTGGTAACCCTAACCCTAACCCCAACCCTAACCCTAAAACCCTAAAACCCTAACCCTAACCCTAACCCCAACCCCAACCCTAACCCTAACCCTAACCCTAACACTGTGAGGAGAGGTTGGGGGGTGGATGAGCAGCCTCGCCATGTCACTTGGTAGGACCGGTCACTGAGGTAGGGAGGAGAACCAGGTGAGAGCAGTCCCAGAGATCCCAAGGTCAGGGTTATGTGTAACCCTAACCCTAACCCTAACCCTTACCCTAAACCTAACCCTAACCCTAACCCTGACCCTAACCCTAACCCTAAAACCCTAAAACCCTAACCCTAACCCTTACACTAACCCCAACCCCAACCCCAACACTAACCTTGTGAGGAGAGGTTGGGGGGTGGATGAAGAGACTCGCCATGTCACTTGGTAGGACCGGTCACTGAGGTAGGGAGGAGAACCAGGTGAGAGCAGTGCCAGAGATCCCAAGGTCAGGGTTATGGGTAACCCTACCCTAACCCTAACCCTAACCCTAACCCTAAAACTCTAAAACCCTAACCCTAACCCTAATCCCAACCCCAACCCCAACCCTAAACCTGTGAGGAGAGGTTGGGGGGTGGATGAGGAGTCTCGCCATGTCACTTGGTAGGACCGGTCACTGAGGTAGGGAGGAGAACCAGGTGAGAGAAGTCCCAGAGATCCCAAGGTCAGGGTTAGGTGTAACCCTAACCCTAACCCTAACCCTAACCCTAACCCTAACCCTAACCTCAACCCCAACCCCAACACTAACCCTGTGAGGAGAGGTTGGGGGGTGGATGAGGATCCTCGCCATGTCACTTGGTAGGACCGGTCACTGAGGTAGGGAGGAGAACCAGGTGAGAGCAATCCCAGAGATCCCAAGGTCAGGGTTATGTGTAACCCTAACCCTAACCCTAACCCTTACCCTAAACCTAACCCTAACCCTAACCCTGACCCTAACCCTAACCCTAAAACCCTAAAACCCTAACCCTAACCCTTACACTAACCCCAACTCCAACCCCAACCCTAAACCTGTGAGGTGAGGTTGGGGGGTGGATGAGGAGTCTCGCCATGTCACTTGGTAGGACCGGTCACTGAGGTAGGGAGGAGAACCAGGTGAGAGCAGTCCCAGAGATCCCAAGGTCAGGGTTATGGGTAACCCTAACCCTAACCCTAACCCTAACCCTAACCTCAACCCCAATCCCAACACTAACCCTGTGAGGAGAGGTTGGGGGGTGGAAGAGGATCCTCGCCATGTCACTTGGTAGGACCGGTCACTGAGGTAGGGAGGAGAACCAGGTGAGATCAGTCCCAGAGATCCCAAGGTCAGGGTTAGGGTAACCCTAACCCTAACCCTAACCCTGTGAGGAGAGGTTGGGGGGTGGATGTGGATCCTCGCCATGTCACTTGGTAGGACCGGTCACTGAGGTAGGGAGGAGAACCAGGTGAGAGCAGTCCCAGAGATCCCAAGGTCAGGGTTATGGGTAACCTTAACCCAAACCTTAACCCCAAACCTAACCCTGTGAGGAGAGGTTGGGGGGTGGATGAGGAGCCTCTCCATGTCACTTGGTAGGACCGTTCACTGAGGTAGGGAGGAGAACCAGGTGAGAGCAGTCCCAGAGATCCTTAGGTCAGGGTTAGGTATAACCCTAACCCTAACCCTAACCCTAATCCTAACCCTAACCCCAACCCCAACCCCAACACTAACCCTGTGAGGTGAGGTTGGGGGGTGGATGAGGAGCCTCGCCATATCACTTGGTAGGACCGGTCACTGAGGTAGGGAGGAGAACCAGGTGAGAGCAGTCCCAGAGATCCCAAGGTCAGGGTTAGGGGTAACCCTAACCCTAACCCTAACCCTAACCCTAACCCTGTGAGGAGAGGTTAAGGGGTTATGAGGAGCCTCGCCATGTCACTTGGTAGGACCGGTCACTGAGGTAGGGAGGAGAACCAGGTGAGAGCATTCCCAGAGATCCCAAGGTCAGGGTTAGGGGTAACCCTAACCCTAACCCTAACCCTAACCCCAACCCCAACCCCAACCCTAACCCTGTGAGGAGAGGTTGGGGGGTGGATGAGGAGCCTCGCTATGTCACTTGGTAGGACCGGTCACTGAGGTAGGGAGGAGAACAAGGTGAGAGCAGTCCCAGAGATCCCAAGGTCAGGGTTAGGGGTAACCCTATTCCTAACCCTAACCCTAACCCTAATCCTAACCCTAACCCTAACTCCAACCTCAACCCAACCCTAACCCCAACCCTATCCCTGTGAGGAGAGGTTGGGGGGTGGATGAGGAACCTCGCCATGTCACTTGGTAGGACCAGACACTGAGGTAGGGAGGAGAACCAGGTGAGAGCAGTCCCAGAGTTCCCAAGGTCAGGGTTATGGGTAACCCTAACCCAAACCTTAACCCTAACCCTAACCCTGTGAGGAGAGGTTGGGGGGTGGATGAGGAGCCTCGCCATGACACTTGGTTGGACCGGTCACTGAGGTAAGGAGGAGAACCAGGTGAGAGCAGTCCCAGAGATCCCAAGGTCAGGGTTAGGGTTACCCCAAACCCTAACCCTAACCCTAACCCTAACCCTGTGAGGAGAGGTTGGGGGGTGGATGAGGAGCCTCGCCATGTCACTTGGTAGGACCGGTCACTGAGATAGGGAGGAGAACCAGGTGAGAGCAGTCCCAGAGATCCCAAGGTCAGGGTTACGTGTAACCCTAACCCTTACCCTAACCCTAAATTCCTAAAACCTTAACCCTAACCCTAACCGCAACCCCAACCCCAACCCCAAACCTAACCCTGTGAGGAGAGGTTGGGGGGTGGATGAGGAGCCTCTCCATGTCACTTGGTAGGACCGCTCACTGAGGTAGGGAGGAGAACCAGGTGAGAGCAGTCCCAGAGATCCCAAGGTCAGGGTTAGGTATAACCCTAACTCTAACCCTAACCCTAATCCTAATCCTAACCCCAACCCCAACCCCAACACTAACCCTGTGAGGTGAGGTTAGGGGGTGGATGAGGAGCCTCGCCATATCACTTGGTAGGACCGGTCACTGAGGTAGGGAGGAGAACCAGGTGAGAGCAGTCCCAGAGATCCCAAGGTCAGGGTTAGGTGTAACCCTAACCCTAACCCTAACCCTAACCCTAACCTCAACCCCAACCCCAACACTAACCCTGTGAGGAGAGGTTGGGGGGTGGAAGAGGATCCTCGCCATGTCACTTGGTAGGACCGGTCACTGAGGTAGGGAGGAGAACCAGGTGAGATCAGTCCCAGAGATCCCAAGGTCAGGGTTAGGGTAACCCTAACCCTAACCCTGTGAGGAGAGGTTGGGGGGTGGATGAGGATCCTCGCCATGTCACTTGGTAGGACCGGTCACTGAGGTAGGGAGGAGAACCAGGTGAGAGCAGTCCCAGAGATCCCAAGGTCAGAGTTATGGGTAACCCTAACCCAAACCTTAACCCTAACCCTAATCCTGTGAGGAGAGGTTAAGGGGTTATGAGGAGCCTCGCCATGTCACTTGGTAGG
This sequence comes from Amia ocellicauda, assembly GCF_036373705.1. Taxonomy (NCBI): domain Eukaryota; kingdom Metazoa; phylum Chordata; class Actinopteri; order Amiiformes; family Amiidae; genus Amia; species Amia ocellicauda. Next base: position 40,372,242 of record NC_089851.1, on the reverse strand, counting down.
ACCGGTCACTGAGGTAGGGAGGAGAACCAGGTGAGAGCAGTCCCAGAGATCCCAAGGTCAGGGTTAGGGGTAACCCTATTCCTAACCCTAACCCTAACCCTAATCCGAACCCTAACCCTAACTCCAACCTCAACCCAACCCTAACCCCAACCCTATCCCTGTGAGGAGAGGTTGGGGGGTGGATGAGGAACCTCGCCATGTCACTTGGTAGGACCAGACACTGAGGTAGGGAGGAGAACCAGGTGAGAGCAGTCCCAGAGATCCCAAGGTCAGGGTTATGGGTAACCCTAACCCAAACCTTAACCCTAAAACCCTAAAACCCTAACCCTAACCCTAACCCTAATCCTAATCCTAACCCCAACTCCAACCCCAACACTAACCCTGTGAGGTGAGGTTGGGGGGTGGATGAGGAGCCTCGCCATATCACTTGGTAGAACCGGTCACTGAGGTAGGGAGGAGAACCAGGTGAGAGCAGTCCCAGAGATCCCAAGGTCAGGGTTAGGGGTAACCCTAACCCTAACCCTAACCCTAAAACCCTAAAACCCTAACCCTAACCTTAACCCTAACCCCAACTCTAACCCCAACCCCAACCCCTACCCTAACCCTGTGAGGAGAGGTTGGGGGGTGGATGAGGAGCCTCGCCATGTCACTTGGTAGGACCGGTCACTGAGGTAGGGAGGAGAACCAGTTGAGAGCAGTCCCAGAGATCCCAAGGTCAGGGTTAGGGGTAACCCTAACCCTAACCCTAACCCCAACCCCAACCCCAACCCCAACCCCAACCCTAACCCTAACCCTGTGAGGAGAGCTTGGGGGGTGGATGAGGAGCCTAGCCATGTCACTTGGTAGGACCGGTCACTGAGGTAGGGAGGAGAACCAGGTGAGAGCAGTCCCAGAAATCCCAAGGTCAGGGTTAGGGATAACCCTAACCCTAACCCTAACCCTAAAACCCTAAAACCTTAACCCTAACCCTAACCGCAACCCCAACCCCAACCCCAAACCTAACCCTGTGAGGAGAGGTTGGGGGGTGGATGAGGAGCCTCTCCATGTCACTTGGTAGGACCGTTCACTGAGGTAGGGAGGAGAACCAGGTGAGAGCAGTCCCAGAGATCCCAAGGTCAGGGTTAGGTATAACCCTAACTCTAACCCTAACCCTAATCCTAACCTCAACCCCAACCCCAACACTAACCCTGTGAGGAGAGGTTGGGGGGTGGAAGAGGATCCTCGCCATGTCACTTGGTGGGACCGGTCACTGAGGTAGGGAGGAGAACCAGGTGAGATCAGTCCCAGAGATCCCAAGGTCAGGGTTAGGGTAACCCTAACCCTAACCCTGTGAGGAGAGGTTGGGGGGTGGATGAGGATCCTCGCCATGTCACTTGGTAGGACCGGTCACTGAGGTAGGGAGGAGAACCAGGTGAGAGCAGTCCCAGAGATCCCAAGGTCAGAGTTATGGGTAACCCTAACCCAAACCTTAACCCAAACCCTAACCCTGTGAGGAGAGGTTGGGGGGTGGATGAGGAGCCTCGCCATGTCACTTGGTTGGACCGGTCACTGAGGTAGGGAGGAGAACCAGGTGAGAGCAGTCCCAGAGATCCCAAGGTCAGGGTTAGGGGTAACCCTAACCCTAACCCTAACCCTAACCCTAACCCTGTGAGGAGAGGTTAAGGGGTTATGAGGAGCCTCGCCATGTCACTTGGTAGGACCGGTCACTGAGGTAGGGAGGAGAACCAGGTGAGAGCAGTCCCAGAGATCCCAAGGTCATTGTTAGTGGAAACCCTAACCCTAACCCTAACCCTAACCCTAAAACCCTAAAACCCTAACCCTAACCCTATCCCCAACCCCAACCACAACCCCAACCACAACCCCAACCCTAACCCTGTGAGGAGAGGTTGGGGGGTGGATGAGGAGCCTCGCCCTGTCACTTGGTAGGACCGGTCACTGAGGTAGGGAGGAGAACCAGGTGAGAGCAGTCCCAGAGATCCCAAGGTCAGGGTTAGGGGTAACCCTATTCCTAACCCTAACCCTAACCCTAATCCGAACCCTAACCCTAACTCCAACCTCAACCCAACCCTAACCCCAACCCTATCCCTGTGAGGAGAGGTTGGGGGGTGGATGAGGAACCTCGCCATGTCACTTGGTAGGACCAGACACTGAGGTAGGGAGGAGAACCAGGTGAGAGCAGTCCCAGAGATCCCAAGGTCAGGGTTATGGGTAACCCTAACCCAAACCTTAACCCTAAAACCCTAAAACCCTAACCCTAACCCTAACCCTAATCCTAATCCTAACCCTAACCCCAACCCCAACACTAACCCTGTGAGGTGAGGTTGGGGGGTGGATGAGGAGCCTCGCCATATCACTTGGTAGAACCGGTCACTGAGGTAGGGAGGAGAACCAGGTGAGAGCAGTCCCAGAGATCCCAAGGTCAGGGTTAGGGGTAACCCTAACCCTAACCCTAACCCTAAAACCCTAAAACCCTAACCCTAACCTTAACCCTAACCCCAACTTTAACCCCAACCCCAACCCCTACCCTAACCCTGTGAGGAGAGGTTGGGGGGTGGATGAGGAGCCTAGCCATGTCACTTGGTAGGACCGGTTACTGAGGTAGGGAGGAGAACCAGGTGAGAGCAGTCCCAGAAATCCCAAGGTCAGGGTTAGGGATAACCCTAACCCTAACCCTAACCCTAAAACCCTAAAGCCCTAACCCTAACCCCAACCCCAACTCCAACCCTGTGAGGAGAGGTTGGGGGGTGGATGAGGAGTCTCGCCATTTCACTTGGTAGGACCGGTCACTGAGGTAGGGAGGAGAATCAGGTGAGAGCAGTCCCAGAGATCCCAAGGTCAGGGTTAGGGGTAACCCTATTCCTAACCCTAACCCTAACCCTCATCCTAACCCTAACCCTAACCCTTACACTAACCCTAACCCCAACCCCAACACTAACCCTGTGAGGAGAGGTTGGGGGGTGGATGAGGAGCCTCGCCATGTCACTTGGTAGGACCGGTCACTGAGGTAGGGAGGAGAACCAGGTGAGAGCAGTCCCAGAGATCCCAAGGTCAGGGTTAGGGGTAACCCTAACCCTAACCCTAACCCTAACCCTAAAACCCTAAAACACTAACCCTAACCCTAACCCTAACCCTAACCCCAACCCCAACACTAACCACAACCCCAACCCCATCCCCAACCCTAACCCTGTGAGGAGAGGTTGGGGGGTGGATGAGGAGCCTCGCCATGTCACTTGGTAGGACCGGTCACTGAGGTAGGGAGGAGAACCAGGTGAGAGCAGTCCCAGAGATCCCAAGGTCAGGGTTAGGGGTAACCCTAACCCTAACCCTAACCCTAACCCTAAAACCCTATAACCCTAACCCTAACCCTAACCCCAACCCCAACCCCAACCCCAACCTCAACCTTAACCCTGTGAGGAGAGGTTGGGGGTGGATGAGTAGCCTCGCCATGTCACTTGGTAGGACCGGTCACTGAGGTAGGGAGGAGAACCAGGTGAGAGCAATCCCAGAGATCCCAAGGTCAGGGTTAGGGGTAACCCTAACCCTAACCCTAACCCTAACCCTAACCCTTACCCTAAAACCCTAAAACCCTAACCCTATCCCTAACCCTAAACCCAACCGCAACCCCAACCCTAACCCTGTGAGGAGAGGTTGGGGGGTGGATGAGGAGTCTCGCCATGTCACTTGGTAGGACCGGTCACTGAGGTAGGGAGGAGAACCAGGTGAGAGCAATCCCAGAGATCCCATGGTCAGGGTTATAGGTAACCCAGCCCTAACCCTTACCCTAAAACCCTAAAACCCTAACCCTAACCCTAACCCTAACCCTAACCCCAACCCTAACCCCAACCCCAACCCCAACCCCAACCCTAACCCTGTGAGGAGAGGTTGGGGGGTGGATGAGGAGCCTCGCCATGTCACTTGGTAGGACCAGTCACTGAGGTAGGGAGGAGAACCAGGTGAGAGCAATCCCAGAGATCCCAAGGTCAGGGTTAGGGGTAACCCTAACCCTAAAACCCTAAACCCTAAACCTAACCCTAACCCTAACCCCAACCCCAACCCTAACCCTGTGAGGAGAGGTTGGGGGGTGGATGAGGAGCCTCGCCAAGTCACATGGTAGGACCGGTCACTGAGGTAGGGAGGAGAACCAGGTGAGAACAGTCCCAGAGATCCTAAGGTCAGGGTAAGGGGTTACCCTAACCCTAACCCTAAAACCCTAAACCCTAAACCTAACCCTAACCCTAACCCCAACCCCAACCCTAACCCTGTGAGGAGAGGTTGGGGGGTGGATGAGGAGCCTCGCCAAGTCACTTGGTAGGACCGGTCACTGAGGTAGGGAGGAGAACCAGGTGAGAACAGTCCCAGAGATCCTAAGGTCAGGGTAAGGGGTTACCCTAACCCTAAACCTAAAACCCTAAAACCCTAACCCTAACCCCGACCCCAACCCTAACCCCAACCCCAACCCCAACCCTAACCCTGTGAGGATAGGTTAGGGGGTGGATGAGGAGCCTCGCCATGTCACTTGGTAGGACCGGTCACTGAGGTAGGGAGGAGAACCAGGTGAGAGCAGTCCCAGAGATCCCAAGGTCAGGGTTAGGGTAACCCTAACCCTAACCCTAACCCTAACCCTAACCCTGTGAGGAGAGGTTGGGGGGTGGATGAGGAGCCTCGCCATGTCACTTGGTTAGACCGGTCACTGAGGTAGGGAGGAGAACCAGGTGAGAACAGTCCCAGAGATCCCAAGGTCAGGGTTAGGGGTAACCCTAACCCTGACCCTAACCCTAACCCTAAAACCCTAAAAACACTAACCCTAACCCTAACCCTAACCCCAACCCCAACCCCAACACTAACCCTGTGAGGAGAGGTTGGGGGGTGGATGAGGAGCCTCGCCATGTCACTTGGTAGGACCGGTCACTGAGGTAGGGAGGAGAACCAGGTGAGTGCAGTGCCAGAGATCCCAAGGTCAGGGTTAGGGTAACCCTAACCATAACCCTAACCCTAACCTTGTGAGGAGAGGTTGGGGGGTGGAAGAGGAGCCTCGCTATGTCACTTGGTAGGGCCGGTCACTGAGGTAGGGAGGAGAACCAGGTGAGAGCAGTCCCAGAGATCCCAAGGTCAGGGTTAGGGGTAACCCTAACCCTAAACCTAACCCTTACCCGAAAACCCTAAAACCCTAACCCTAACCCTAACCCTAAACCCAACCCCAACCCCAACCCTAACCCTGTGAGGAGAGGTTGAGGGGTGGATGAGGAGCCTCGCCATGTCACTTGGCAGGACCGGTCACTGAGGTAGGGAGGAGAACCAGGTGAGAGCAGTCCCAGAGATCCCAAGGTCAGGGTTAGGGGTAACCCTAACCCTAACCCTAACCCTAAAACCCTAAACCCTAATCCTAACCTTAACCCCAACTCCAACCCCAACCCCAACCCTAACCCCAACCCTAAGCCTGTGAGGAGAGGTTGGGGGGTGGATGAGGAGCCTGGCCATGTCACTTTGTAGGACCGGTCACTGAGGTAGGGAGGAGAACCAGGTGAGAGCAATCCCAGAGATCCCAGGGTCAGGGTTTGTGGTAACCCTAACCCTAACCCTAAAATCCTAAAACCCTAACCCTAACCCGAACCCTAACCCTAACCCTAAAACCCTAAAACCCTAACCCTAACCCGAACCCTAACCCTAACCCTAAAACCCTAAAACCCTAACCCTAACCCTAACCCTAACCCCAACCCCAACCCCAACACTAACCCTGTGAGGAGAGGTTGGGGGGTGGATGAGGAGCCTCGCCATGTCACTTGGTAGGACCGGTCACTGAGGTAGGGAGGAGAACAAGGTGAGTGCAGTGCCAGAGATCCCAAGGTCAGGGTTAGGGTAACCCTAACCCTAACCCTAACCCTAACCCTGTGAGGAGAGGTTGGGGGGTGGAAGAGGAGCCTCGCTATGTCACTTGGTAGGGCCGGTCACTGAGGTAGGGAGGAGAACCAGGTGAGAGCAGTCCCAGAGATCCCAAGGTCAGGGTTAGGGGTAACCCTAACCCTAAACCTAACCCTTACCCGAAAACCCTAAAACCCTAACCCTAACCCTAACCCTAAACCCAACCCCAACCCCAACCCTAACCCTGTGAGGAGAGGTTGAGGGGTGGATGAGGAGCCTCGCCATGTCACTTGGCAGGACCGGTCACTGAGGTAGGGAGGAGAACCAGGTGAGAGCAGTCCCAGAGATCCCAAGGTCAGGGTAACCCTAACCCTAACCCTAACCCTAAAACCCTAAACCCTAATCCTAACCTTAACCCCAACTCCAACCCCAACCCCAACCCTAACCCCAACCCTAAGCCTGTGAGGAGAGAATGGGGGGTGGATGAGGAGCCTGGCCATGTCACTTTGTAGGACCGGTCACTGAGGTAGGGAGGAGAACCAGGTGAGAGCAATCCCAGAGATCCCAAGGTCAGGGTTTGTGGTAACCCTAACCCTAACCCTAAAATCCTAAAACCCTAACCCTAACCCGAACCCTAACCCTAACCCTAAAACCCTAAAACCCTAACCCTAAAACCCTAAAACCCTAACCCTAACCTTAACCCTAACCCCAACTCTAACCCCAACCCCAACCCCAACCCTAACCCTGTGAGGAGAGGTTGGGGGGTGGATGAGGAGCCTCGCCATGTCACTTGGTAGGACCGGTCACTGAGGTAGGGAGGAGAACCAGGTGAGAGCAGTCCCAGAGATCCCAAGGTCAGGGTTAGGGGTAACCATAACCCTAACCCTAACCCTAACCCTGTGAGGAGAGGTTAAGGGGTTATGAGGAGCCTTGACATGTCACTTGGTAGGACCGGTCACTGAGGTAGGGAGGAGAACCAGGTGAGAGCAGTCCCAGAGATCCCAAGGTCAGGATTACGGGTAACCCTAACCCTATCCCTAACCCTAACCCTAACCCTAATCCTAACCCTAACCCCAACTTCAAGCCCAACCCCAACCCTAACCCCAACCCTAACCCTGTGAGGAGAGGTTGGGGGGTGGATGAGGAGCCTCGCCATGTCACTTGGTAGGACCGGTCACTGAGGTAGGGAGGAGAACCAGGTGAGAGCAATCCCAGAGATCCCAAGGTCAGGGTTAGTGGTAACCCAAACCCTAACCCTAAAATCCTAAAACCCTAACCCTAACCCTAACCCTAACCCTAAAAACCCTAACACCCTAACCCTAACCCTAACCCTAACCCTATCCCCAACCCCAACCCCAACCCTAACCCTAACCCTGTGAGGTGAGGTTGGGGGGGTGGATGAGGAGCCTCGCCATATCACTTGGTAGGACCGGTCACTGAGGTAGGGAGGAGAACCAGGTGAGAGCAGTCCCAGAGATCCCAAGGTCAGGGTTAGGGGTAACCCTAACCCTAACACTAACCCTAACCCTGTGAGGAGAGGTAAAGGGGTTATGAGGAGCCTCGCCATGTCACTTGGTAGGGCCGGTCACTGAGGTAGGGAGGAGAACCAGGTGAGAGCAGTCCCAGAGATCCCATGGTCAGGGTTAGGGGTAACCCTAACCCTAACCCTAACCCTAAAACCCTAAAACCCTAACCCTAACCCTAACCCTGTGAGGAGAGGTTGGGGGTGGATGAGGAGTCTCGCCATGTCACTTGGTAGGACCGGTCACGGAGGTAGGGAGGAGAACCAGGTGAGAGCAGTCCCAGAGATCCCAAGGTCAGGGTTACGGGTAACCCTAACCATAACCCTAACCCTAACCTTGTGAGGAGAGGTTGGGGGGTGGATGAGGAGGCTCGCCATGTCACTTGGTAGGACCGGTCACTGAGGTAGGCAGGAGAACCAGGTGAGAGCAATCCCAGAGATCCCAAGGTCAGGGTTAGTGGTAACCCTAACCCTAACCCTAAAATCCTAAAACCCTAACCCTAACCCTAACCCTAACCCTAAAAACCCTAACACCCTAACCCTAACCCTAACCCTATCCCCAACCCCAAACCCAACCCTAACCCTAACCCTGTGAGGTGAGGTTGGGGGGTGGATGAGGAGCCTCGCCATATCACTTGGTAGGACCGGTCACTGAGGTAGGGAGGAGAACTAGGTGAGAGCAGTCCCAGAGATCCCAAGGTCAGGGTTAGGGGTAACCCTAACCCTAACCCTAACCCTAACCCTGTGAGGAGAGGTAAAGGGGTTATGAGGAGCCTCGCCATGTCACTTGGTAGGGCCGGTCACTGAGGTAGGGAGGAGAACCAGGTGAGAGCAGTCCCAGAGATCCCAAGGTCAGGGTTAGGGGTAACCCTAACCCTAACCCTAACCCTAAAACCCTAAAACCCTAACCCTGACCCTAACCCTGTGAGGAGAGGTTGGGGGTGGATGAGGAGTCTCGCCATGTCACTTGGTAGGACCGGTCACTGAGGTAGGGAGGAGAACCAGGTGAGAGCAGTCCCAGAGATCCCAAGGTCAGGGTTAGTGGTAATCCTAACCGTAACCCTAACCCTAACCCTAAAACCCTAAAACCCTAACCCTAACCCCAACCCCAACCCCAACCCCAACCCCAACCCTAACCCTGTGAGGAGAGGTTGTGGGGTGGATGAGGAGCTTCACCATGTCACTTGGTAGGACCGGTCACTGAGGTAGGGAGGAGAACTAGGTGAGAGCAGTCCCAGAGATCCCAAGGTCAGGGTTAGGGTTACCCCTAACCCTCACCCTAACCCTAACCCTGTGAGGAGAGGTTGGGGGGTGGATGAGGAGCCTCGCCATGTCACTTGGTAGGACCGGTCACTGAGGTAGGGAGGAGAACCAGGTGAGAGCAGTCCCAGAGATCCCAAGGTCAGGTTTAGTGGTAACCCTAACCCTAACCCTAACCCTAAACCTAAAACCCTAAAACCCTAACCCTAACCCTAACCCCAACCCCAACCCCAACCCCAAACCCAACCCCAACCCTAACCCTGTGAGGAGAGGTTGGGGGGTGGATGAGGAGCCTCACCCTGTCACTTGGTAGGACCGGTCACTGAGGTAGGGAGGAGAACCAGGTGAGAGCAGTCCCAGAGATCCCAAGGTCAGGGTTACGGGTAACCCTAACCCTAACCCTAACCCTAACCCTAACCCTAATCCTAACCCTAACCCCAACTCCAACCCCAACCCCAACCCTAACCCCAACCCTAACCCTGTGAGGAGAGGTTGGGTTGTGGATGAGGAGGCTCGCCATGTCACTTGGTAGGACCGGTCACTGAGGTAGGGAGGAGAACCAGGTGAGAGCAATCCCAGAGATCCCAAGGTCAGGGTTAGTGGTAACCCTAACCCTAACCCTAAAATCCTAAAACCCTAACCCTAATCCTAACCCTAACCCTAAAAACCCTAACACCCTAACCCTAACCCTAACCCTATCCCCAACCCCAACCCCAAGCCTAACCCTAACCCTGTGAGGTGAGGTTGGGGGGTGGATGAGGAGCCTGGCCATATCACTTGGTAGGACCGGTCACTGAGGTAGGGAGGAGAACCAGGTGAGAGCAGTCCCAGAGATCCCATGTTTAGGGTTATGGGTAACCCTAACCCAAACCTTAACCCCAAACCTAACCCTGTGAGGAGAGGTTGGGGGGTGGATGAGGAGCCTCTCCATGTCACTTGGTAGGACCGTTCACTGAGGTAGGGAGGAGAACCAGGTGAGAGCAGTCCCAGAGATCCCAAGGTCAGGGTTAGGTAAAACCCTAACCCTAACCCTAACCCTAATCCTAACCCTAACCCCAACCCCAACCCCAACACTAACACTGTGAGGTGAGGTTGGGGGGTGGATGAGGAGCCTCGCCATATCACTTGGTAGGACCGGTCACTGAGGTAGGGAGGAGAACCAGGTGAGAGCAGTCCCAGAGATCCCAAGGTCAGGGTTAGGGGTAACCCTAACCCTAACCCTAACCCTAACCCCAACTCCAACCCCAACCCCAACCCCAACCCCAACCCTAACCCTGTGAGGAGAGGTTGGGGCGTGGATGAGGAGCCTCGCTATGTCACTTTGTAGGACCGGTCATTGAGGTAGGGAGGAGAACCAGGTGAGAGCAGTCCCAGAGATCCCAAGGTCAGGGTTACGGGTAACCCTAACCCTAACCCTAACCCTAACCCTAACCCTAATCCTAACCCTAACCCCAACTCCAACCCCAACCCCAACCCTAACCCCAACCCTAACCCTGTGAGGAGAGGTTGGGGGGTGGATGAGGAGCCTCGCCATGTCACTTGGTAGGACCGGTCACTGAGGTAGGGAGGAGAACCAGGTGAGAGCAATCCCAGAGATCCCAAGGTCAGGGTTAGTGGTAACCCTAACCCTAACCCTAAAATCCTAAAACCCTAACCCTAACCCTAAAAACCCTAACACCCTAACCCTAACCCTAACCCTATCCCCAACCCCAACCCCAACCCTAACCCTAACCCTGTGAGGTGAGGTTGGGGGGTGGATGAGGAGCCTCGCCATATCACTTGGTAGGACCGGTCACTGAGGTAGGGAGGAGAACCAGGTGAGAGCAGTCCCAGAGATCCCAAGGTCAGGGTTAGGTGTAACCCTAACCCTAACCCTAACCTTATAACCCTAAAACCCTAACCCTAACCCTAACCTTAACCCCAACCCCAACCCCAACCCTAACCCTGTGAGGAGAGGTTGTGGGATGGATGAGGAGCCTTGCCATGTCACTCGGTAGGACCAGTCACTGAGGTAGGGAGGAGAACCAGGTGAGCGCAGTCCCAGAGATCCCAAGGTCAGGGTTAGGGGTAACCCTAACCCTAACCCTAACCCTAACCCCAACCCCAACCCCAACCCCAATCCTAACCCTGTGAGGAGAGGTTGGGGGGTGGATGAGGAGCCTCGCCATGTCACTTGGTAGGACCGGTCACTGAGGTAGGGAGGAGAACCAGGTGAGAGCAGTCCCAGAGATCCCAAGGTCAGGGTTACGGGTAACCCTAACCCTAACCCTAACCCTAACCCTAACCCTGTGAGGAGAGGTTGGGGGGTGGATGAGGAGCCTCGCCATGTCACTTGGTAGGACCGGTCACTGAGGTAGGGAGGAGAACCAGGTGAGAGCAGTCCCAGAGATCCCAAGGTCAGGATTAGGGGTAACCCTAACCCTAACCCTAACCCTAACCCCAACTCCAACCCCAACCCCAACCCCAACCCCAACCCTAACCCTGTGAGGAGAGGTTGGGGCGTGGATGAGGAGCCTCGCTATGTCACTTGGTAGGACCGGTCACTGAGGTAGGGAGGAGAACCAGGTGAGAGCAGTCCCAGAGATCCCAAGGTCAGGGTTAGGGGTAACCCTAACCCTAACCCTAACCTTATAACCCTAAAACCCTAACCCTAACCCTAACCTTAACCCCAACCCCAACCCCAACCCCAACCCCAACCCTAACCCTGTGAGGAGAGGTTGTGGGGTGGATGAGGAGCCTTGCCATGTCACTTGGTAGGACCAGTCACTGAGGTAGGGAGGAGAACCAGGTGAGCGCAGTCCCAGAGATCCCAAGGTCAGGGTTACGGGTAACCCTAACCCTAACCCTAACCCTAACCCTAACCCTAATCCTAACCCCAACCCTGTGAGGAGAGGTTGGGGGGTGGATGAGGAGCCTCGCCATGTCACTTGGTAGGACCGGTCACTGAGGTAGGGAGGAGAACCAGGTGAGAGCAGTCCCAGAGATCCCAAGGTCAGGGTTAGGGGTAACCCTAACCCTAATTCTAACCCTAACCCTGTGAGGAGAGGTTGGGGGGTGGATGAGGAGCCTCGCCATGTCACTTGGTAGGACCGGTCACTGAGGTAGGGAGGAGAACCAGGTGAGAGCAGTCCCAGAGATCCCAAGGTCAGGGTTAAGGGTAACCCTAACCCTAACCCTAACCCTAACCCTAAAACCCTAAAACCCTAACCCTAACCCTATCCCTAACCTTAGGGTAGAGATGGTAGAGTCAGAATTTGTCGTAAACAGAATGAGAACATGGATCCATCATGCCTTGTTACCACTGTGCAGGCTGGTGGTGGTGGTGGTGTAATGGTGTGGGGGATGTCTTCTTGGCACACTTTAGGCCCCTTAGTGCCAATTGGGCATCGTTTAAATGCCACAGCCTACCTGAGCATTGTTTCTGACCATGTCCTTCCCTATATGACCACCATGTACCCATCCTCTGATGGCTACTTCCAGCAGGATAATGCACCATGTCACAAAGGTCGAATCATTTCAAATTGGTTTCTTGAACATGACAATGAGTTCACTGTACTAAACTTGCCCTCACAGTCACCAGATCTCAACCCAATAGAGCATCTTTGGGATGTGGTGGAACGGGAGCTTCGTGCCCTGGATGTGCATCCCACAAATCTCCATCAACTGCAAGATGCTTTCCTATCAATATGGGCCAACATTTCTAAAGAATGCTTTCAGCACCTTGTTGAATCAATGCCACGTAGAATTAAGGCAGTTCTGAAGGCGAAAGGGGGTCAAACACAGTATTAGTATGGTGTTTCTAATAATCCTTTAGGTGAGTGTAAGTATTGCTTGCTTACTGTCAACCATTAAAAAAATAAAATATGGCATTTTTAATTTTAGACGCCACTGTTTGAGTTAGAGCTGCCTGCCTGATAGACAGTGTACACTGATAACATCGCCGTGGGCTCAGTCATTGTACTGGTGACATTAATGAGTGAAGCTGTGTTTGCACCATGTTTATTTCTGGTGTCAAAAGTGATCTGGCACAGAGGCTGACATTTTTGCATTCTACATTAACAAGTAGCTCTTGTTTGGGATATGAAATTTGCCCCCAATATTAACAGCGTCCCGTCTGCTCAATATGAATCCGATGCCACTCAGCAACCATTTGCAAACCACGCCCCGCCCCTCCCCAAAATCTGTGCCCCCCATTCCTAAAACCAAACCTTAAAACTTGCACTTTTTAAATCACACAGTGGTGCTCTTAGGTGCAAGGAAAGCATGGGGATCATGCCTGGCATACAGTGTGCTTTATGGCTGCGTGTACATTGCCCAGTCAGAGGCTCTTCAGCAGCAGTGTTGTGCGTTTTATGCATGCTGACTAGTGAAGCTGGAGACATTCATCTTCATGTCCTCTAATAGAGGGGTTTGAGAAACGTTTATCACCCTCAAGCTGGTTTGTTTATTTTTGTATTTTTATGTTGTTTATTTGTTTTCTGATTTAAGAAACATTTCCTTTTTGGTTTGTTTGATGTTTTGACTCTTCCTGCTGCCTTTGGTAGTTCTTGTGTCCAATACATACACCAGACTGCTTGTTTTTTAAGATCATCTAGCTGACTCCTTGTTTCTTTATTGTGTGAAATCCACACTTGGCACACAAGTTGCTCACAGTGGCCCAAACTCATACACTTGTAATGCATACAATAGCTTTTCCCATTCCAGGTCAAAACATTAATCTTGTATCATTTTGACTGAAACTGAGTACTACGTACCCAATGATTGCACATTAGAGATCGTATGAGCTGTTCCAATATATTTAATTTTTTTGTTTAGTATCCTTCATTCATTAAAATTTATTTTTCTTTGTTCTCTTGCTCTCAGCATGCTGAAGAGGACCGGTCTGTGACACAGACCAATATGAAAATAAACACAGAAGTCTCCGGATTGAAAACCATGCTTGAGTCTCATAAACTTGACACCATTAAATATCTTGCAGGTAATATTCCCAAATTATTTTCCCAATGTTAATCTTACCATGAAGTTTCTCTGTGAAATACATTATTACTAGTATCTTCAGAACTTTTCAAATCTTAATGTTGCAGTTTAAAGTAACATTTGAGTTACCTTAAAACTTTGTATGCGTTGCTTGACTTTTTATGTCATCCTAGGTTCAGTCTTCACCTGCCTGACCATAGCACTGGGGTTTTACAGAATCTGGATGTGACGTTTTCCCTACAACATCCACAATCAGCAGCGCTTTGGAATCCTGACGCATTTCTGTTACTCTGTTAAAGTGACTCGTATACAAAATGGCTTCGTGTTGAATGTTAAGGTTGCCTCCAATTTCCAGTCCATTTTTGATTGTTCTTGACCTTCCTAACAATTCTTCTCGGTGAAATAACCTCTTTCTTCAAAACCAAGAGAGCACCGTTCACTCTTAGTACCAGTATTAGAAATAGTAGTTGAACTACTTCCATTGCTCCGTGGTCCAGTTCTGATGCTCACGTGCCCATTGTAGGTGCTTTCGGCAGTGGACAGGGATCAGCATGGGCACCCTGAATGGTCTGCGGCTACTCAGCCCCATACGTAACAAACTGCGATGCACTGTGTTCTGACACCTTTCTAACAGAACAGCATTCACTTTTTCAGCAATTTGAGCTACAGTAGCTCGTCTGTTGGATCGGACCACACGGGCCAGCCTTCGCTCCCCACGTGCATCAATGAGCCTTGGCCGCCCATGACCCTGTCGCCGGTTCACCACTTTTCTTTCCTTGGACCACTTTTGATAGGTACTGTCCACTGCAGACCAGGAACACCCCACAAGAGCTGCAGTTTTGAAGATGCTCTGACCCAGTCGTCAAGCCATCACAATTTGGCCCTTGTCAAAGTCGCTCAGATCCTTACACTTTCCCATTTTTCCTGCTTCTAACACATCGACTTTGAGGACAAAATGTTCACTTGCTGCCTAATATATCCCACCCACTGACAGGTGCCATGATAACTACATTATCAGTGTTATTCACTTCACCTGTCAGTGGTCATAATGTTATGGCTGATCGGTCTATATATATATATATATATATATATATATATAATCTACACTGAGGCTGAGGAGGCAGCCCTAGTTTATTCTGAAGTTATTCCTAAATTTAATTATTGGCTGTTTTGATTGTTTTAATTATGCATTAATGAAATTATAGGAATTTTATAATTGACCATTTTATCTGGGCTACCATTTAAATTACTATATATATATACACATACACAGTTAGGTCCATAAATATTTGGACAGTGACAATTGTCATCATTTTGACTCTGTACAGCACCACAATGAATTTGAAAGGAAACAATCAAGATGTCCTTTAAGTGTAGACTTCCATCTTTAATTTAAGGGTAGTTACACCCAAATTGGTTGAATGGTGTAGGAATTACATTTATATTAGTAATTATATGTGGTCCCCCCAATTTTAGGTACTCAAAATCAGTAATTGGACTAACTAATTAAGTATGCACAGTTGGTCAAAAAGTCAAGAATGCGCATGCACAGTTGAAGGAGAATTGCACAATCAGTCAGGGGATGCAGGATTCCAGGGGATGCCAATTATGTCACATCATAATCATCATCAGCTGTACAGGGTAAACATGAGGGTAAAAACAGTGTCCCCCACCTGGAATGCCCTTACCACTACCCCACACCATGGTCATACTCCTTTTTGATGTATATTTCACATACGTAATAATAATAATAGCAGCACAGTTTGATATAACAGTCCAGAAGTATCGTCCCAATCAGCCAAGGACGAGGTGGTCTTTTTCAAACAGTCATGCAAGTTCTCCATATGTTAAAATAAAAAAGTTCTGTCTTCAGAAGCTACAAGCCTGCATGATATCGTTAAGTCCAGTGGATCTCAAACCTGTCCTGGAGTACCACCTACCCTGCTGGTTTTTGTTCTCAATTACCAAATTGAACCCTTAATTGAAGGAATCTGATAACATTTTAGTCTTTAAATTGTGTAACTGATAAAAAGTTAATAATGTAATCAAATATAAAGGAAGGGTTGTACTTATAGCCCCTCCTTTCTGCTACACTTCATTTTGAGTTCTAAGAGGGCGGACTCAACAGAGATGACCAATGAAGCTTAAAATCAGTTCATTGTAAATTCAGCTAAAACAATAGTATTCACCCCGTGAATACAGGGATCTACTGTTTTGGGGAGAACCTTATAATTTGTTTAACTAATTGTTCAATACAAAACACCATCACTGAAAACAGAATGCAACATTTGATTCATATTTTTTTATTATGAATTTAAACTAAACGTTGCTTGGCCGTCTTGATTTTTCTGCTCTTTTCTCAGACGCCGAAGTCATTCTTAGATGACATTTCCTGCTTCCGCTTCGGAGGAATTGCTGAGAAGAGTTAATTCTGTTAAACACACGTTGCCGTGTAAAAGCACAGGATATGCATTAGCTTCTACATGGGTACAAAGGTGTAGATTTGGATGAGAGATTTTAGATATTGTGTAACTTAGTACATGTTTTTTAAAACAAGATTTAAACATTTTACACCCCTAAACACATCATATCACTTTAATTTAAGTGTGAATGTCTATGTGTAACATTTTAACCTTTGACCTGATAGAATAGAGGCCAATGTGCTTTTTCTCACAGGGTCCCACTGTAAATGAATCAGGCGCACTGTATACTGTACTGCATTTAATTAATAAATAAAGAAACTCACTCTGAGCAATCAGTATGAAGCGGACAGATGACTTTGATACATGAATAGTAACCACCAGTCCGTGTCCCACCTATATTTGACACACTGACCACTACTACAAATCTGTGCCTGAATTTTTAGGACAAAGCTGAACCAATTATGGAACAATAAAAATAAGTGACAATTTGTTAACAATGAACACCCCTAATTTGGATATATGCACAACAATTTGTACAAATAAATGTAACAAAACAAAATAAATCAGCTGTACTTACGAACTATGATCTTCATTGGCTTGAAACGAAGGGTTTGAGAAAGAAATCTCTGTCTAAGAGGGGGGGTTAGATCATAAGTATAGGAGCCTCATCGAAACATCTTTCTATTCAAGCTGCCTATAGGCCCCTGTGTGAGTCACTCAAACAGTCCCTTCCTGTTTCCTGTTTGTATATAATGTGACACACACAGGGACTTCCTCTATACCTGAAGACCGGACCCCCACGTGACCTTGTGACCCTTGGGCAGAGCTTCCTATCTCAGATGAGCAGGGCTGCGTTCGCAACCCCTCGTTATCTGTCGAGTGGGAAGTACTGCCTCAGGGGAGTTACTGTGTGACCAAACCGTCCCAAGGGAGGGGGCAGCGAGCTGGTGAGGGAGTCTGCCCCGAGGCGTTCCCGCTAGGGGGGCCTCGCTGAACCAGCTCAAGATAGAGGCCACAGGGGGCCCCTTGGGAACGCATCTGGGCTGCCCAGGAGTGAAGACCACAGTCACACTGTACTGGGAACATTGATTTAACAACTGTGTACGAAGCGGGACAACAGAAGTCAGTTCTCGTGCCTCCGCCTCCCACAGTAGCAGCGGCCTGTGTTAAAGACGCTGATAATATCCGCAGCAGAAAGTGAGCGACCGCAAACAACATTTTGACAGATATCAGAAACTCGCTGTCGCTGGAAAATACATCCAAGCTTTTAGAAGCTGCTGGTCCCCCAGTTGAGCATTTCAAACAGGAAAGTGATCTCGATCTCGGCTGGGAAAGGGTCAGTGCCATGCAGATGTCACCAATTGTCGCTCAAAGGAGACTGAGAACAACAAATCAACTGTCAAGAAACCCGTCTGGTACCTGCTGGGATGATTTAATGTAAGAGCAATTGAATGTCTTGATAAGAACACAATATTGACTCACATACAAGTGTATTGTTTTACAATTAAAACTCAGTTCAAATATAAAATGACAAACGCTCTTCATTCTCAGCAGTAAACAGTTAACCTGGGCTGCAGGACTCCAGCAATAAGGTGTCATACTGACACTTTTAAATCCAAATTTCCACCACTGTGTGTAATATCATGTGTTTAAAGTGACTAGTGGTAAAATGTGTATATAAATACCGAGACTGAGCCGAGACACAGCCGGAGCACCGGGGCGCAGACAGCACGGCCTAGTGAAGAACATTAACAACAAACACAGAGTTACAAATCGACTGGAGTGACTCGGGAGTGGATACACTCTCATATAAGCAGCCACCCGAAAACGAAGACTCTGCAATACGAGTCCAAGAGCGAAACGGCAAAGAGGACATTCCTGTGTGTGACTACACAATCAAACAGGAAACAGCCTGTATTGTGGGGGTGCTTGTGCATTGCTCTGTTACCCGGCTGTGTATATTCCTGTACAGTGGGTCTTATCAAGGCATTCGATTGCTCTTACCTTAAATCATCCCAGCAGGTCCCAGACGGGTTTCTTGACAGTTGATTTGTTGTTCTCAGTCTCCTTTGAGCGACAATTGGTGACATCTGCATGGCGCTGACCCTTTCCCAGCCGAGATCGAGATCGCTTTCCTGTTTGAAATGCTCAACTGGGGGACCAGCAGCTTCTAAAAGCTTGGATGTATTTTCCAGCGACAGCGAGTGTCTGATATCTGTCAGAATGTCGTTTGCGGCTGCTCACTTTCTGCTGCGGATATTATCAGCGTCTTTAACACAGGCCGCTGCTACTGTGGGAGGTGGAGGCACGAGAACTGACTTCTGTTGTCCCGCTTTGTACACAGTTGTTGAATCACTGTTCCCAGTGCAGTGTGACTGAGGTCTTCACTCCTGGGCAGCCCAGATGAGTCCCCAAGGTGCCCCCTGTGGCCTCTATCTAGAGCTGGTTCTGGTAGCTGGGGCCTATAGGCAGCTTGACTAGAAAGATATTTCGAGGAGGTTCCTATGGTATCGAGCTAAGCCCCCCTCTTAGACAGAGCTGAACAGATAACCTCGTTTGACTCCTCTTCCACACCAGTGAAGCTGGTTGCATAGTTCTGCCACCAGCGGGAGTGGAGTAGGATGCCTGCAAGACAGAAACAAATCACCGCAGGTTACCGACCACGTTATCATTTTATATCACTTTCTCTACAATGTGCTTTAACAATATTTTACATGTAATCAATTTCTTTAATAGCAGATAACACATCAGGCCTTTCATACACCAGTCTGGGATGAAGAAAGTACGTGCTATATTAGACAATCTTTTGAATCAATTCTCTCAGCAAAGGGAGCCACTCTTTCGAAGAAGCTCCAGCCTAAAGCACAGTCACCTCCTCGGTGGTCGGGAAGCACCTCCGTGTCCCCAGCGCTCGGCCTCAGCACTGGGGGAAGGCGGCCTTGACTTCGGCTGCCTTCCGCTGGACCCGTGGATCAGAGTCCTTCAGGAGGGCAGAGAGAGCTGGGAGGAGAGAAACACAGATAAATGAGAGGGTCTTGTACTGTCTCAAATCAGAAGCTTCGCACTACAGCACAAGTGTCACCAAGGCGTATCTGTTTCATTGGGGATTATTTTATTATTTTATTATTGGCCCATCAAAGCTTTAGTTTCATCACACAACTGGGCCAACAGCAGGAGACACAGGTTATTGTTTCTGTTGTAAATGAATGTCCTCATTGCCATTTATTCTTTCACGTCATGTAATCATGGAAACTTGTGGCATCATAGCAAGCGAGAGCGCTGCCCTTGTAGCCACGGACGTTCTGGTACCTTTTTTGAGTCTCCATGAGGCGCAGAAGCCACAGATGGTCTTGTCCATGTTCTCGATAAGAGCCCCTGACACAGAAAAACAACACATGTGACGCAGTGCGAGACGCAGCGGGACAGTGGCACAGGACACGCTTAATCTCGCCAATTAAAACAGCCGCATTGCGGACTGAGCTCTGTCTGGCTCTCTTACCGATGGACACAGCGGCGCCGGCGCGGAGGTAGGGGGTGCTGCTCTCCGCAAGGCGCTGGGCACAGCGTCAATACACGGGCGTCACGCCAGGGAACTGCGCTTGCTGTGGAGACAATAACTGGGTTCAGCAGGAGATACAAGAGGTGGTGTATAGACAGCGAGGCTGGGAATGCTTCCCCACACACAATGAGCGAGACCCCACCAGGAACCCACAGTGACTCACCAGTGCAGCGGCCACGTCCCTCATGAAGGAGGTGAAATCGAAGGTCTCCTGGCTCAGGTGCCCCTCGATCAGATCGGGGAGAGTCGGGCAACCCAGCGCCGGAGCGCACTGCCGCAGTGTCCGCTGGCACGCCTGGGGGACATACCACAACACCACACTGTTCATTCAGGCACCATTCTGTCTTTATATTTAATCTCCACATGGTGCCATGCACAAAGAAACCTCTCATCCCCGTTGTGAGATCGAGTTTACCTGGGAGACCTGGAGATGGAGCAGCAGCCGGGCCAGCGAGCCGTGGCACTGCTTCTGTAGGGCTCTATTCACAGAAGCCACCGTCATCAGATCCCCCAGCAGCAGCACGGTGGTGCCGTGGATCTCGGAGTCCGGCTGCAACACAAGCACAGTACAGACAGGGCACGTCGGCACAAGCTGTCTCTCACTCCCACCACATTCAAGGAAAAAGACCATCTTCTTCATTAATGAAACCATGGAAATGAAGGGCAGTGAATAATAAAGACTTACATTTTCCAGACACTCGTTGGCCGTGTGGTAGATCTTGGGGATGATCTTCTGGGCCGTACCATCCGCACACAGCTGCAGGATGGTGCCCAGACTGGAGAAAGCCCTCAGAACGACCGGCTTACTTTCCACGGCCCACTGGGACAGAGTGCCACTCAGCAGTTTCAGCTGCTCTGTGGCGTATCTGTGCATCTGAGCAGAGAAAATGTAAGAACACGGTGAAAGAGTGCGTTAACAGCATTGATATAAACACAGCACTGAGGTAGGAACGCTACACACCCAAGTCAAAACCAAACAACACCAAAATTGAAAATATGGATGAAAGACTTGCAGTTTCTCCTTCTCTTGCAGATAGATATGATCCCCAGAGAGAGACCATCGCTAGGTCATTTCTCTTTACCTCCTTCATGGGCACGACCTTCAGCCCTTGCATGTCCAGAAGGCGGACACCCTCCAGGGGCTCCTTACACATCTCCAGCGTCCAGTTCATGACCATGGTCAACAGCAGGCGGTCGGTCAGGTGCGGCAGCCGCAGAAGCTGTGAAATGGTGAGAAGAGAGACAAGTGAGTCTGGAGACACTCTGGAGACAACGGGACATTCACTTGGCACACACATGACAGGATGACATAACGGTCCCAGGGGTGGTGTCACTCACTGCGGAGAAGAATGCAGCAATACAGATCTTTTGGCCTTGGTCTGCGCTGCCGTATCGCTGCCAGAGAAGCCACACCACCTCTGGGAGGACAGGGAGGGCGGACATCTTCAGAGCCCTGTGGATCAACAGCACAAGGATCAGGGTCCATTCTTTACAAGCCTGCTTTGCTGCCAAGTCATTGATTGTGTACATTTTTTCTCTAATGATCAATGTCTCCCTGCTGGGGGTTGATTATAAGTGTGTCTATGCACAGTTATCGTCCGTATTAATCACGCGTTAATGAATGTCGGTGAAGAAGGTTTTTGGATCTGCTCTGGGTCTAATGCTTGGGCCCGGCTCATCTTACCTGGTCAGCTGGAAGATGCCCTCTGGCTCCTGGCCTGTTTCCTGGATCAGGCCCCAGTCCTGAGCCACCTCACCCAGCTGTGCTCTGGACAGCAGGACTCTCAGCGACTCCACGACGAGGCTGGACAGAGGGAGGAATAGTGTCAGCGGAGATAAAGGGAGACACGTTACACGGGGAGCGGTTCTGTTCTGGTGCGAAGGTCAGGGTGAGCCCTGGCTCCCCACACACACTCTTACCTGTGGACAGCGAAGCCTGTGTCTGAATTCTCAGTACCCAGAAGAGGCAGCAGGGCAGTGAAGAGTTCGGCAAACTTCACCTCCTCCAGGCTGAGCTCGGCCACCACGCCCGGTACAGCACAGACCTGACAATGGCAAAGACAAGCAGATTTAGTCAGAGTCTGGAGGAAGAGCGCAGTGCCGTGTCCTCGTCATGTGGGGCTTTCTGGACACTTACCACCCAGGTGTGACTTCTGGTCGCCGACTGGAGCATCTCAACCAGTACCCTGAACGTCCACAGACCCAGGCTGCTGGCCCCAATGGCCCCCCACAGCTCCCTGTGCCACTGCTGGTACCGAATGGCGCTGGAAAATACAAGCAGACACTCAGTGTGGGCCGACCTACACCGTGACTGACTGTCTCTCACTCTTAATAGGACAGAGAGGCTGACACTCGATAGAATTGAGCTCATGATCGAAACGGCACATGGACTTTGTGTGGATACACGTGAGGATATCGGACACATACTGAAAGCATGATCAAAGCATTTCAAAATCATTTGACAAGCTGTGGGACAAGCACGTTTGCTCCCTTAGAGAATCGTATCCCTCGTCTTCACAGGACAGTTAGGATGTTGTTTTAAATGCTCACTGGTCAGCGGGTGGCAGGTGGCTGATGAGGGACTCAATGGCCAAGGCACTGTCCTGGAACACCAGCCGGAGGACGCCCTCCTTCGCACTCTGCCGCACACTGTCCTCCGCACCGAACAGCTCCAGAAACGCGTGAAGCACCTGAGGGAACTGGACACATGCATACAGGACACTTTATACTTCACACACGCTTTTCCCTGGGTAACTTTTCCCTGGGTGACATCTAATTGGGTCAAAAACACTAGGCTTCGATTGGTTTACATTATGAATCGCACAGATCTCTTCGCTAGCATCCCTAACAGCCCAAACACTTGCTATAGAGACGTTCAGAGCTGTAACAGGTGCTCTAACTCACCAGTCCGGTGAGCTCATTGGGGTGAGACATCAAGAGCTGGCACAGGAGAGTGCAGCAGCGCTGGGCAGAGCTAGGCTGGGGGTCCTGCAGTCCAACAAGCAGACCCTGTATCAGAGTCTGCCTCTGATTCAGTGGGAGCAACTCGCTGAAAACCTGAAACACAGAGACACACTCAGCCCTCGACATCGACATGGCAGACACTCTTAAACCTGTGAGGTGACACAGCTCCTCTCCTCTCCCTCTCTGTGTGCCAGGTGTGGGAGAGGGAAAGCAAGAATACAGGTCTCAATATCGGTGGGCAGGGCTGGACGTAGGCCACACCTGGACGACAGCATTGCAGGAGTTCGAGCCCGAGGTCTCATCATCAATTCAGTCCCGTATGTAATATGCCATCTCCCGGTCAGAGTCACGACCTTTAAAGAAGGAAAAATAAAATGTTTAGCCAAAAGATAAGACTTTGTACACTGTCAGGCACGCGCACACACGCACACACACACACACACACACACACACACACACACACACACACACACACGCTCTGCGCTGTCTGCAATGTGAAGTGCATACTAAACACTGTCTACAGCTGATCCATTACCTTCCCCACACAGCCATGAGTCCAGAAGGGCTTGGATGCCCTTCAGTGCCTCCTTCGTGACCGCCAGCTCTGGGTCACGGCAGCGCAGGACAAGGAAAGCCAGCAGTCGGCCGACGGGGACATTCCTCTCCTGCTGTAGAGAAGAACAGCCACACAGAGATCAATGCAAAGACCAGTTTCATGCCCCATTATCGCCACCCTCAAAGACACCTGCCCACCCTGTGAAAATTAATGTGCACACGAGCCACACTGCGCCCTGTGTGACACCCACTGCAACGACAAGAGCATGAGCTCCTCATGACAGTTCAGTGAGACTCGCGTCCCATGCAGAGAGGCCTGGATCTGAGCTCACCTGGGTCTGGCAGAACTGCAGGAGAGCAGTCAACACGGTCATGGCCCTGAGTCTCGTCACGCCACGCGGAGAGGAACACAGGGCCTGCAGAGGCTGAGGAGGGAGGGATGCAAGTGGGGGAGAGAAAGGAAGTTAACAAAAGTAGAACTGAATAAAGAAACTTTTTAAATCTCACAAGATTCATCTTTCTTTCTTTTAATGTCAGGACTTGTAAGGAACAGAGGGACACAAGGCATGACCTATACAGAGATGTTACACTGATCTACACTGTGCTACAAGGCAGGAGAAATGACAGTGCCACTTGTACCAGAATCAGAATATCCACAGCAGTCCCTATTCGTTTCTATAAAACTGACCCTCTCAAACCAATGGCACCTGCAGACACAGGCAGCTGTTCAGCATCAACTGAGATTTGCAGATGTAATCTATATAGAGGACAGCAGCAAGATGTTCAGACTAAATGACGGAGCCTGTCCAGTCTCTATCAGCCTATAATGCGAAGGTCACTCTACTGTAAGGCAAGGTAAAAGCGCTGACCTCCAGCAGTGCCAGCAGAGTGTCGGGGCTGCAGTCCTGCTGCAGAATCTCTTCCAGCAGGACGAGGAGACACTCTGCATTGCCCGAGTACAGCTCCTACACAAGACAAACACAATCTATGAGATGCATCA
The DNA here is from genome assembly GCF_036373705.1 of Amia ocellicauda. NCBI lineage: Eukaryota > Metazoa > Chordata > Actinopteri > Amiiformes > Amiidae > Amia > Amia ocellicauda. The sequence continues at coordinate 40,348,123 of NC_089851.1, read as the reverse complement.
TATTTAATGTCGTAATACATCAATGTCTTCATTTCTAGATGACGGTGACTAAACCACACTGTTACAGCTCTGAGTGTTGTGGCCAGTCTCTCGTCCCGGGACTCCAAGTTTTGTTGAATGTTTCTCTCAGGAGATATAGGACAGAGGATTGCATAGTATTGTAGAGTAAGCAATATTAGTATTATTATTTACAACTCAGAAATGTTATTCTCAGCTCTGGAAATGTTTAACTATGAAATGATGAACAGAATCAGTGGAATTCCACAGGATAAAGTATTCATGATGACTGATACGATGACAGGTACCCACGACTTGTGTCCAAACAGTAGGATACACACCTGGAGTGAAGCCCCATGGGAGTCCACACTGGGGAGGGTCAGGACGTCCAAAATGCTCTGCCGTGCCACATCCATCAGTTTTCTCTTAAACCGCGGTCTCACTTGGCTGGGGAAACAGGAGTGAGAATGTCAGGTTATAGGAACCCCAGCAGAGCATAAAAATCCAATCCGTGTTGCTTTAAATTGATCATTTCAGCCAAAACATTGTGCTGATGCAACCCATCAGATTGTCATAATAGAGGAACCACAGAAACCCAGGTCAAGCCTTTTTACACTCATTAATTATAAAAGGCTTATTTGACAACAGCACGCATCCTTTTCAACGTTTTAGGTGAGAGGCACTGAACTATCAAGAGTTAAAACACATCTCAGCCATGTGGCTACAGTGAGAGCTGGACAGCGGCAGTGAAGGGTGGCTTTCTAAGGAAGAGTTATCTCAGGAAGAAGCAGGTTTGCAGGACCTGCTGGCAGATGGATGGGCTGGACCCGTCTGAGGGCTGATCCCGAATGAAAGTCTGAGGGGGGGAGAAAATGTAATGATGAGTGGCAGGATATTAAAGGGTAACGGCCTACATTTAAATTCCACACCTGCAGAATCACGTTAAGCAGTAACGAGGCCCAAGATGCTTGTTTACAATCTATTAACCAAAATCAGACCCGCTGAAGGATGTGACGCCACATGGGACCAGTTTCACATTGGCATATCATATGTTTGGTGGAAGGATTACATTCCTGCACAATATATTTTATAACATGATAACGACTGTTCAGGAGATCAGTAACTCTGCATAAACCAGGATCTATCATTTGCTTAAGTCTTGATTCAAACCACAATTCAGAAAACTGAGCCGCAATACATTCCTCACAACACTGTTTTAAGATGCCTTTTCCAGGCGGCGATTCTCTAACCAGCCTCACCCTGCTGTGACTTTCATTACTCAAGAACAATCTTAACGGGGGGCAGAGCTACGATGCTCGTAGGAGATGGAGAATGACAGGAGAGTACACAAGGAAAGCTCACTGACCATCATGACATCAAGCATCTCCCCTTTTAAAGGGAAGGTGACTCCCGCGGCCCGGACTGCCCACGCCATGAGGCTCAGACAGAAGCACACACTCGCCCTGACTTCAGGATCCTGGAGGGGAAGAGCACTCAGTGTCAGTCTCTGGAGGTTGTCACAAGCAATGAAATTGGCAGGTCTGGACAGTCACACTGTTTCTCTTGTTTAAGATGTATGACGTCTACCTCGGAGCTGAAGAAATCGTCCATGTTGTGCAAAAGCACACACTCCAGGTATGCCTCCAGCTTCTTTTTAGGGATCCAGCGGGAGATGAACCCATAGCACAGGACAATCCTCTTGCACAGGCTGGTCTGCAGGAGAAAATGCTTCAGGTTATCCAGCACAATGGTGATGTTTTTTATGTCTGCTTTTTGCACACTTTACTTGAAGGGTAAAGATCTGACCTAGGGGCTCGTTCCCTCAGGACTCCATATTCGACAGTGTAAAGACAATCTGCCACTTAACTGCTTTAGGATGTCATGGATTATAAAATGCCATAATGACCAAGATTGTGGGAAATGCTGTCTCAGAATTAAAACTGGAAAAACATCATTTTGATTCAAAATGAGGTCTATATGAAACCGATTAAGACAATTTCTAATAGTGGCAGCAGTATAATGTATTAACAAACAGACACAATTTATTTTCTGTAGGCATGTGTGGTAAGTGTGAACAAGCTGTTGAAGATGTACCTCATCCAGGCCATGGGCCTTCATTTTAGGCTGTATGGAACCGGTCAGCTCAGAGAACCCCATAGACACGACTGATGTCATCAGCCTCACTGTGTCAAACTGGACCTCTTTCCTGGCCACTCCCTCCACTGCCTCAAGGACAACACGGTGATCTTCTGAAACCACCTACAGCAAGAGCAAGAAAAGAAAAACATATACTAACTTTAGATTACTTTAATCATCATTTGAACCCTATTCACAGTAAGCTCTGTTGAGGCTGTACCTCAGATGTGATTAAAGATGTCATCCGTGGGTTGTTGAGAAGGTACTGCTCATAGAACAGCAGCGTAGTCTGAAGACATTCATCGAGGTTGTCTAACAGACTTTCAACCCACTCAATGTCTTCCTCGTCGTACATAGCGGTGGGGAGCGCAGTGCTGACTGGAAGAGAGACACACATCAGGCTGTCAGAAGACATTCAGCTGCCCAGAAATACCATCAATATTCATTGATTTATTTTTATTTTCTTATTGACTATTATCATTATTATTATATTTCTTACAAAGGCACATCATTGTGCATATGTTGAAAATGAATGTAAATGTCTTACAGCTTTAAGTAGCATACTTTTAATTTTCCTTTCATAGTTTACATACATGATTACTAACTTCTAAGACTATTTCCTGAACAGAACAACATACTATACAATAATTTGGGTTCACCATGAAACCAGAGGGAATGATGGCTGTTTCAGTACTTCAGAGATGTGGGTATTATTCAACCAAAGTGCATGTTTAGCTGTGTTATTTATTTAAAAGCTATCTTACAGAAAAGGCCTCTACACAATGAACACACTGTACCTTGTCCAACAGGGCATATATTTTTCACCATTGTCTTCCTTTAGAATTCTTCTACATAATAAAATGCAAAAAGAAAGTTCAGAAAAGCAAACACAGGTTATGATGACTCATTTTGACTTGTGTTGATGGTAATACACTAATTAACACAATGAGTAACACATTTGTAAAAATTGATTTTAGATTTGGAATTTCATAAAGAGTGTAAAACACAATTTAAATGCCTTCTGATAGTACAATAACACCAGGGTTGCATCAGGACCTAGCTAGTAAAAATTACACTTGCACTAGATGACTAATTTGCACTTTGGTTTCAATGAAAATTGAATCTGCTGAAATAGAAAATACTTAGCAATGGATAACATACATTTTACTTATTTCCAAATCAACATGTTCAATAGAGAAACAGAGGTAACTCCATGCTCCAGGGTAAACTCCTCATCAGTAGGATATTGCAATAGTATTGCCTATGAAAGCCTTGCTATAGTAAGCATTTCTAAACTGCATATGCCAGACACAGTGTCCTATCCCATGATACAGGATATGAATATACAAATAAAACAGAAAAAAATAATAGGCAATCTTACCGACTCACGAATAGGTTCTTGTATTTAGCTCAACAAAGAGCTGATGGCAGGCTTTGCACACCTCTACAATGGTGGTCAACAGCCAACTGTTACATCGGATGTAATGAACGATTACGGTGACTGTGACGTCATAACTGATCGTCGACTGGAATGTTGAAGTCGTAGCGAATGGGAGGGGGGGCGGAGCAAGCGCACATACGCTTGTGTTTCACTTGTATTTTTCTACAATGGACGTGACCTCGCAACTAATTGCAACCCTTTACTCTTTATGGTTTTGTCAGTGATTTGAACATTTGAGTCTCTTGCCCAAACCAGAATGAGCTTAAAATTCAGTTTACAGTAATCTTTGCCACTAGACATTTGATTGCAAGAGTATCAATTAAAGCTGTGTTGCTCTATAGTAAGAATGTATTAAATGCATTAAATTTGGCCAACACCATATTGTTTTTTGGTGGTGCCCAGCAGAGGTCAGAGCCCCCTTTATAGTTTAAGTAATTAAATGTAAGAACAAGGCAATAAAGAACACAACTATGTATAATTACATGATTCCGTTGATATTTTTAATAAGTATAGAGACATTTTATTAAAACATATACGCCAAAATCAATCAATAAATCAATCAACGAATATCGTTATTTGTTTCAGATATGAATTGCAGGCATTATGCCCGCAATGCTGGTCTTGCTGAGTCGGTATTGAAAGCTGGTGCAGCCATGTGCACTTGTTGTGTCTGGCACTGTTGCGCGTCGTTGGCAGCCCTTACAGAAACGCTTCTCTGAGACTGAGAGGCTGCAGCGCTGCTCCTGTACAGGCCTGTCCATGTGATGAAGTGAGACGACATGAGTGTTCACTCGGTTTTGTACCAAATATGAAGAGCTTCTTGTCAAAACCGATTTTGCATCCGGACATAAAGCTCGTCAAATACTCCAGTAAAGTGTGTCACCCTGAGGCGCCGGGCCCGTCTCTTCAGTTGCTCAGCGCGTAAGGCTGGAGTGAAAGTTTGACTTTCACTTGAATCTGCTTTTCGCTTCTTTTCCTTTGTGTATTTCAGTGAAACACGTGTATCCATTTTGAATTGCTTTGGTACATTAGGACGGATAACCGGATCCTCAAAACGCGCAACGATCAGTCAAATGCAGGTCAATTAGAGGCAGTTAAAAGCAACGCCTGCCTGAATAGCCTATTTAAGTGGGATCTGTGTACACATTATATTTGCAGTAATATAACTTTGAAAATTAGACAATTATCTAATATTGTTCGGTGTTAAACAATCACCAATAATAATTTAAATAATTCAGGACCCAGCAAATACACTGCGCTCTCCATAATCAATTGCAATGATTTTTGTCCCTAGCGGGCATCGGTCAGGTCAGTATAGGCGCAGTCGCAGTGAAGCGGAAGATGTGGCTTTCATTGCATAATTAAATGAGCTGACATTAATGAGATTGGTACGGTTTCCCCACGTAGGCTATTTTAGCAATGCGTTTTTAAAAACGATATGCAAATTAAAAACTGAAATATTGTAGAGCCCATGTTGCTACTATCGGTGTCCACTGGACTGGACTGGACTGGCTCATGTATCTGCCTGCGCGTATCACAATGTGGCGCCGGGTCTCTGCACGGACACAGACGCTGTAAACACGGCGGCGCGACTGCGCGACTCGCAGCGGCAGTGCGGGGTCTGTATGGAGCTGTGGACACGCTAGAGCGGCGCTATCCGCCCCCAGCTGCGGACCAAAGTCGGTGCCATTGCAGCGCAGACAGAGGCGGAGCGGAGCCGAGCCGAGCCGCTCCAGCTTCGGTGCCGCCCTGAGGGCGAGGCCGCTGCTCTGCTGCCCGGCGGGAGTGGAGTCAGTGCAGAGGCCGGGCCTCCCCAGCCGACCGGCACAGCGCCTGCGCAGACATGCTGACTGCTGCGCTGCGGCAATGCGCGCCTGCTTACAATGCGACTGCCGTGCGACACGGTATAATGATACATTCATTTTACAATAATCGATCATACAATGTCTGCAGCAATGATTTTGTGTTTTGTTTTTTGTGATGTTATATAGATCATTTCATAATTTAAGCTCAAGACGTATTAATGGCACACAAATATATAGCTGGAGCTAAATTGCATTTCACATTGCACTTTATTTCCCCAAACGAGACCCAAAAACACGATCTAGACTAAACATGTCATACTCTGCTGTGAAGGATGTTATAGAAAATGCCGGTGTGATGCACAGGCCGCGTCCGGACAGGCGGCTCCAGCAGCGCAGAGCTGCGGCCGAGGGGAGTCAGGCCTGCCTCCCGGTGCGCCGCTGCTTGTCCTGCATTACTCTTATACCGGCTATATGCTGCGTACAGCGCCAGTGTATTATAACTGCATATTATTCATATTGCATTACAATTCCTGCTGGGTAATAATTCCTGTAGAGCTTTCAACATATTCTGTTATTTTACAGTAATTAATAAAACCTTTCAACCGACAATTTGTCCACTGGTTCTTATTTTAATTGCGTGTTTTGGTAGCTGTGGTGTCAGTTTCACCAGTGTACACCACAGCATTATTCATACATTACATGTTGTCAATGTCAGAGACAAAAACGTACCTATTTGATACGTAAAACAAGGCGATTAGTGGTTATGAATCGAGCTATGAGTAACAAGAGCAGTCTGTGCTTTGTGTCCCACACTGTGGCCCTTAGCGCGGTGCTGTCCGTAGTCAGCGCGCAGCTGCAGCAGGACTGATGGCGCGGCTGTCTCCTCTGGGCAGCAGTGCTCGGTTTGGCTGCAATGGAGAGCTCGTTTAGTCCGCAGCTGGGGATGAACTTCAGCCGCTCAGTTCGGTGCGATGGGTGTTAAACCTGCGCACTGGTTTAGTCTAACCTCGCCATCATCTCCAGTCAGTGCGCAGCTGCAGGTCGTTGCAACTGACCAATCTTACTAACTCAAGAATAGTTTGTTTTTTCCAGTCTGTTTCATTGGATGTAATGCCAGTTAAGGGGAGGATTATATTGCATGCTTTGAATATATTACATATTACATTTAATTTAACTACCTTGTCAATTGTTACATTAATACCCGGCCTATTAACAAGACAAGAAATCGAATAAGGATAAATGTCATAATTTATTCATATCTAAACTGCATAATAGTGAAGTGAGTGTCTAAGTGATTGGGGGCACAGCAATCTGCCTTACATTTCTGCAGCCAAGACCTTCACAGAGCTTCTGTGCATCGTACTGGACCATCGAAGTGAAGAGCATCACGGCTTCGTATACCTGTTCCCTGGCACAGTCCTCCACGGTTCGGCACTGGGCTTTGGCAATGCCCTGACCTGTGTGTCTCCTTCACGCTGACCAGTGCTGCAGCTGGACAGAGCCAGCAGTGTTTGCTTTCCATGTAGGATTCCTGATATCGCCCATGTCTTCTTTAAGGGACCTCTCGATGTCATAGCTGAACATGTAGCTGATGGTGTCAAAATTAATTTGTTCTCTGTAGAACATGGAAAGCATACCTGGAAATGACCTGCAACCTTGTTTTGTGCCTTGTAGGGAGTGGAAAGTCACTGGAGAAGAAGCAAGATAAGACAACAGCTTGATATTATTTGACTTTTGCAATAATAAGGGTCATAACAAAAGGCATGCCTGTTCTTGTGTTTTTGTCTACTTTTAAATGATTTAGAAAGGAAGGTGAAATGAGTCAGTGGCAAGCAGTAAATAGTCTATACGGGCCGGGCCCTCTTCAGTGGGTTAATGCAATTCTTGAACTCAGTTTTGGGCAGAAAAGGAGGAGATGGTTCATGGACTCTTACAGTGTATTCCTTAATGCTGAGGTGTCCAACCATGGTCCTGGATAGCCACACTGCCTTCTGGTGCTTGTTATATGAAAACTGTTAACAAATGAATTGATTCAGTTCTTAGGCTTATTTAGTGAACATATTAATGCACTAAGGGTATTTGGTGGACAGGGATTTAAAGAAACCTATAAAACATCCAAGATCGTGGATCGGCTTCCACTGCCTAAATGCATGAAAAAGCACTTACATTAAAACAAATCTATCTGTAGGAGTTCAGAATACACAGTAAAACAAACTAACCAAAACAATGTCCTTTACTGTGATCAAATACATGTTTCTGTTTCTCTCTTAGAAGCAGGGACTGAAAACTGGACCGAAAATGAGGAAAAGGTCAAAGGGTCAGAAAACAAATGTATTGGTTGTGAAAAAACATGGTAGTAGTGTAATTAATTTGTCTAATCTTGATCAACTATTCAGAAATGTATAGTACATACCAATAAAAAGCTAAACATTATGCCAAGGGAAACCAGCCCACAAACAAGAGCAAGATAAAAGCAGCCACAGAATTACTCCAGTGTGTTATTTGGGTGGGGCACATTGCCAGGAATGCTATACTTATCTGAATTATCAGTAGCAAGCAGGCCTAAGTAGATTTGGTCTCACTTCCTACAATAACTTAATATCACCCCAAAACCAGACCATTTTTGACCACTGCCTTATTACATTTGAGCTGCTTCAATTAGCGATGGACACCTCATCACCTAAATCCTACTGCCATTACTAAGTGTACTACCCTGTTGCCTCCTGCTAGCTTTACAATATGCTAAGCACTGCTTTAGGTACAGTAGCTCAATTAAGGACAAGATAAATTATTATTATTATTTTATTATTATTTATTTCTTAGCAAATGTCCTTATTCAGGGCGACTTACAAAATATCCACATAAACATCACCCCTTCTAATTTTGATTTCACTTTTCTTGAGTTGAGAATCACAACCAATTTTATAATCATTAACATTATTTACTATATTATTTGAAATGGATTCCCCTTAGTGTTTTGTTCGTCCCGGATTTTAGAAATTGTGGTGTTGGCATGTACAGCATTCAGTCCATGCCCAGTTGTTACACAAATTAATGATTAGTCTTCTCCTTTATACAAATATTTAGCAGCTGTAGATCTCAAACTGGTTTGAATAAAATCCTTGAATTTACATTTGTTTACAATATATTCCCTGAAATATAACTCTTGATAAAGTGAACTAGTTGGAATCAACTGAATCTCATTTAATAATTTAACTGATTATAAATTGACAAGACCTGTATTAACATTAACATTTCAGCAGTTGAAACAGTGGATTATTTTGCTGTTTTAAAACTTACCATGGTTTATTTGTTACTTATTTCATGGCCTCAGATCAAGGCCTAGAAACCTAATACCTGATGCCAATCAGGCTTGCTAGGTAAGACTATCTCAAGTTTGTACTGTTGTTTTTCATGTTTTTTTTTTCTTTTTCTGTACAATGTTTTTTCTTGGCCACCAGATGTAATTTGTCGGAATATGAATGCTGATTTTAAAATTGTGTTAATCTGCATGCCTCCCAAAATGTTATTGAATTGCATGGTAGACAATATATTGTTTTAAATTAATTAAGGGGTGCAAATAATTCATGTAAGAAGTTATAATATATAAATAATAAATATTCATCTTTGTAATTTTAGGGAAGTGTATTAATTTCATTCAAAATGTTGGCTTTTCACTTTACTGTTAACATTGTATTCTAACATTATTCTCCATGTTCTTTCATAAGCACTTGTAAAGTTGTGAATATGATGTAATTTATTGAAAATATTTTACTGTAGAATACTGTTGGATAAAGTTTTCTGAAAATATTATTATTATTATTATTATTATTATTATTATTATTATTATTATTAGTAGTAGTAGTAGTAGTAGTAGTAGTAGTAGTAGTAATAATAATAATAATAATAATAATAATAATAATAATAATAATAATAATAATAAAGATCCATGGCTGACAGCAAGCAAAGCTTGGGCATTGGCAACATGTTGTAAGATTGGGTTGAATAGGGTCGTCACTAGGGCTGCAACAAACGATTGTTTTGACAATCGATTCATCTGTTGATTACAACTGAAACAAATTCCAGCATTACATGCAAGTGTTTTATTAAAATAAACTAAAGTTTTGAGTTGTTCCTCATCTTGCACAATCCTCTCTTTAAAACAAATTGAGATATAAAACCAATAGAAAACATACGTGCAAAAAATAACGGGTTTTATTGCATGTAGTGCATATAACACTATAGTGTTTTTACATTGTTCTCAAAACAAGAGCAGTCCCAGAGATCCCAAGGTCAGGGTTAGGGTAACCCTAACGCTAACCCTGTGAGGAGAGGTTGGGGGGTGGATGAGGAGACTCGCCATGTCACTTGGTAGGACCGGTCACTGAGGTAGGGAGGAGAACCAGGTGAGAGCAGTCCCAGAGATCCCAAGGTCAGGGTTAGGGTTACCCCTAACCCTAACACTAACCCTAACCCTGTGAGGAGAGGTTGGGGGGTGGATGAGGAGCCTCGCCATGTCACTTGGTAGCACCGGTCACTGAGGTAGGGAGGAGAACCAGGTGAGAGCAGTCCCAGAGATCCCAAGGTCAGGGTTAGGGGTAACCCTAACCCTAACCCTAACCCTAAAACTTTAAAACCCTAACTCTAACCCTACCCCTAACCCTAACCCCAACCCCAACCCCAACCCCAACCCCAACCCCAACCCAACCCTGTGAGGAGAGGTTGGGGGGTGGATGAGGAGCCTCGCCATGTCACTTGGTAGGACCGGTCACTGAGGTAGGGAGGAGAACCAGGTGAGAGCAGTCCCATAGATCCCAAGGTCAGGGTTAGGGGTCACCCTAACCCTAACCCTAACCCTAACCCTAAAACCCTAAAACACTAACCCTAACCCTAACCCCAACCCCAACCCCAACCCTAACCCTGTGAGGAGAGGTTGGGGGGTGGATTAGGAGCCTCGCCATGTCACTTGGTAGGACCGGTCACTGAGGTAGGGAGGAGAACCAGGTGAGAGCAGTCCCAGAGATCCCAAGGTCAGGGTTAGGGGTAACCCTAACCCTAAGCCTAACCCTTACCCTAAAACCCTAAAACCCTAACCCTAACCCTAACCCTAACCCCAACCCCAACCCCAACCACAACCCTAACCCTGTGAGGAGAAGCTGGGGGGTGGATGAGGAGCCTCGCCATGTAACTTGTTAGGACCGGTCACTGAGGTATGGAGGAGAACAAGGTAAGAGCAGTCCCAGAGATCCCAAGGTCAGGTTTATGGGTAACCCTAACCCAAACCCTAACCCTAACCCTAATCCTGTGAGGAGAGGTTGGGGGGTGGATAAGGAGCCTCGCCATGTCACTTGGTAGGACCGGTCACTGAGGTAGGGAGGAGAACCAGGTGAGAGCAGTCCCAGAGATCCCAAGGTCAGGATTAGGGGTAACCCTAACCCTAACCCTAACCCTAAAACTTTAAAACCCTAACTCTAACCCTACCCCTAACCCTAACCCCAACCCCAACCCCAACCCCAACCCCAACCCAACCCTGTGAGGAGAGGTTGGGGGGTGGATGAGGAGCCTCGCCATGTCACTTAGTAGGACCGGTCACTGAGGTAGGGAGGAGAACCAGGTGAGAGCAGTCCCATAGATCCCAAGGTCAGGGTTAGGGGTCACCCTAACCCTAACCCTAACCCTAACCCTAAAACCCTAAAACACTAACCCTAACCCTAACCCCAACCCCAACCCCAACCCTAACCCTGTGAGGAGAGGTTGGGGGGTGGATTAGGAGCCTCGCCATGTCACTTGGTAGGACCGGTCACTGAGGTAGGGAGGAGAACCAGGTGAGAGCAGTCCCAGAGATCCCAAGGTCAGGGTTAGGGGTAACCCTAACCCTAAGCCTAACCCTTACCCTAAAACCCTAAAACCCTAACCCTAACCCTAACCCTAACCCCAACCCCAACCCCAACCACAACCCTAACCCTGTGAGGAGAAGCTGGGGGGTGGATGAGGAGCCTCGCCATGTAACTTGTTAGGACCGGTCACTGAGGTATGGAGGAGAACAAGGTGAGAGCAGTCCCAGAGATCCCAAGGTCAGGGTTAGGTGTAACCCTAACCCTAACCTTAACCTCAACCCCAACCCCAACACTAACCCTGTGAGGAGAGGTTGGGGGGTGGATGAGGATCCTCGCCATGTCACTTGGTAGGACCGGTCACTGAGGTAGGGAGGAGAACCAGGTGAGAGCAGTCCCAGAGATCCCAAGGTCAGGGTTAGGGTAACCCTAACCCTAACCCTAACCCTGTGAGGAGAGGTTGGGGGGTGGATGTGGATCCTCGCCATGTCACGTGGTAAGACTGGTCACTGAGGTAGGGAGGAGAACCAGGTGAGAGCAGTCCCAGAGATCCCAAGGTCAGGGTTAGGTGTAACCCTAACCCTAACCCTATCCCTAAAACCCTAAAACCTTAACCCTAACCCTAACCCCAACCCCAACCCCAACCCCAAACCTAACCCTGTGAGGAGAGGTTGGGGAGTGGTAAAGGAGCCTCTCCATGTCACTTGGTAGGACCGTTCACTGAGGTAGGGAGGAGAACCAGGTGAGAGCAGTGCCAGAGATCCCAAGGTCAGGGTTACGAGTAACCCTAAACCTAACCCTAACCCTAACCCTGTGAGGAGAGGTTGGGGGGTGGATGAGGAGCCTCGCCATGTCTCTTGGTTGGACCGGTCACTGAGGTAAGGAGGAGAACCAGGTGAGAGCAGTCCCAGAGATCCCAAGGTCAGGGTTAGGGTTACCCCTAACCCTAACCCTAACCCTAACACTAACCCTGTTAGGAGAGGTTGGGGGGTGGATGAAGAGCCTCGCCATGTCACTTGGTAGGACCGGTCACTGAGGTAGGGAGGAGAACCAGGTGAGAGCAGTCCCAGAGATCCCAAGGTCAGGGTTAGGTGTAACCCTAACCCTAAAACCCTAAAACACTAACCCTAACCCTAACCCCAACCCCAACCCCAACCCTAACCCTGTGAGGAGAGGTTGGGGGGTGGATTAGGAGCCTCGCCATGTCACTTGGTAGGACCGGTCACTGAGGTAGGGAGGAGAACCAGGTGAGAGCAGTCCCAGAGATCCCAAGGTCAGGGTTAGGGGTAACCCTAACCCTAAGCCTAACCCTTACCCTAAAACCCTAAAACCCTTACCCTAACCCTAACCCTAACCCCAACCCCAACCCCAACCACAACCCTAACCCTGTGAGGAGAAGCTGGGGGGTGGATGAGGAGCCTCGCCATGTAACTTGTTAGGACCGGTCACTGAGGTATGGAGGAGAACAAGGTGAGAGCAGTCCCAGAGATCCCAAGGTCAGGGTTATGGGTAACCCTAACCCAAACCCTAACCCTAACCCTAATCCTGTGAGGAGAGGTTGGGGGGTGGATAAGGAGCCTCGCCATGTCACTTGGTAGGACCGGTCACTGAGGTAGGGAGGAGAACCAGGTGAGAGCAGTCCCAGAGATCCCAAGGTCAGGGTTAGGGTTACCCCTAACCCCAACCCTAACCCTGTGAGGAGAGGTTGGGGGGTAAATGAGGAGCCTCGCCATGTCACTTGGTTGGACCGGTCACTGAGGTAGGGAGGAGAACCAGGTGAGAGCAGTCCCAGAGATCCCAAGGTCAGGGTTAGGGTTACCCCTAACCCTAACCCTAACCCTGTGAGGAGAGGTTGGGGGGTGGATGAGGAGCCTCGCCATGTCACTTGGTAGGACCGGTCACTGAGGTAGGGAGGAGAACCCGGTGAGAGCAGTCCCAGAGATCCCAAGGTCAGGGTTAGGGGTTACCCTAACCCTAAAACCCTAAAACCTTAACCCTAACCCTAACCCCAACCCCAACCCCAACTTCAACCCTAACCCTGTGAGGAGAGTTTGGGGGGTGGATGAGTAGCCTCTCCATGTCACTTGGTAGGACCGGTCACTGAGGTAGGGAGGAGAACCAGGCGAGAGCAGTCCCAGAGATCCCAAGGTCAGGGTTAGGTGTAACCCTAACCCTAACCTTAACCTCAACCCCAACCCCAACACTAACCCTGTGAGGAGAGGTTGGGGGGTGGATGAGGATCCTCGCCATGTCACTTGGTAGGACCGGTCACTGAGGTAGGGAGGAGAACCAGGTGAGAGCAGTCCCAGAGATCCCAAGGTCAGGGTTAGGGTAACCCTAACCCTAACCCTAACCCTGTGAGGAGAGGTTGGGGGGTGGATGTGGATCCTCGCCATGTCACGTGGTAAGACTGGTCACTGAGGTAGGGAGGAGAACCAGGTGAGAGCAGTCCCAGAGATCCCAAGGTCAGGGTTAGGTGTAACCCTAACCCTAACCCTATCCCTAAAACCCTAAAACCTTAACCCTAACCCTAACCCCAACCCCAACCCCAACCCCAAACCTAACCCTGTGAGGAGAGGTTGGGGAGTGGTTGAGGAGCCTCTCCATGTCACTTGGTAGGACCGTTCACTGAGGTAGGGAGGAGAACCAGGTGAGAGCAGTGCCAGAGATCCCAAGGTCAGGGTTACGAGTAACCCTAAACCTAACCCTAACCCTAACCCTGTGAGGAGAGGTTGGGGGGTGGATGAGGAGCCTCGCCATGTCTCTTGGTTGGACCGGTCACTGAGGTAAGGAGGAGAACCAGGTGAGAGCAGTCCCAGAGATCCCAAGGTCAGGGTTAGGGTTACCCCTAACCCTAACCCTAACCCTAACACTAACCCTGTTAGGAGAGGTTGGGGGGTGGATGAAGAGCCTCGCCATGTCACTTGGTAGGACCGGTCACTGAGGTAGGGAGGAGAACCAGGTGAGAGCAGTCCCAGAGATCCCAAGGTCAGGGTTAGGTGTAACCCTAACCCTAACCCTAACCCTAAAACCCTAAAACCTTAACCCTAACCCTAACCCCAACCCCAACCCCAACCCCAAACCTAACCCTGTGAGGAGAGGTTGGGGGGTGGTTGAGGAGCCTCTCCATGTCACTTGGTAGGACCGTTCACTGAGGTAGGGAGGAGAACCAGGTGAGAGCAGTGCCAGAGATCCCAAGGTCAGGGTTACGGGTAACCCTAACCCTAACCCTAACCCTAACCCTAACCCTAAAACCCTAAAACCCTAACCCTAACCCTAACCCTAACCCCAACCCCAACCCCAACCCTAACCCTGTGAGGAGAGGTTGGGGGGTAAATGAGGAGCCTCGCCATGTCACTAGGTTGGACCGGTCACTGAGGTAGGGAGGAGAACCAGGTGAGAGCAGTCCCAGAGATCCCAAGGTCAGGGTTAGGGTTACCCCTAACCCTAACCCTAACCCTGTGAGGAGAGGTTGGGGGGTGGATGAGGAGCCTCGCCATGTCACTTGGTAGGACCGGTCACTGAGGTAGGGAGGAGAACCCGGTGAGAGCAGTCCCAGAGATCTCAAGGTCAGGGTTAGGGGTTACCCTAACCCTAAAACCCTAAAACCTTAACCCTAACCCTAACCCCAACCCCAACCCCAACTTCAACCCTAACCCTGTGAGGAGAGTTTGGGGGGTGGATGAGGATCCTCGCCATGTCACTTGGTAAGACCGGTCACTGAGGTAGGGAGGAGAACCAGGTGAGAGCAGTCCCAGAGATCCCAAGGTCAGGGTTAGGGTAACCCTAACCCTAACCCTAACCCTGTGAGGAGAGGTTGGGGGGTGGATGAGGATCCTCGCCATGTCACGTGGTAAGACCGGTCACTGAGGTAGGGAGGAGAACCAGGTGAGAGCAGTCCCAGAGATCCCAAGGTCAGGGTTAGGTGTAACCCTAACCCTAACCCTATCCCTAAAACCCTACAACCTTAACCCTAACCCTAACCCCAACCCCAACCCCAACCCCAAACCTAACCCTGAGAGGAGAGGTTGGGGGGTGGTTGAGGAGCCTCTCCATGTCACTTGGTAGGACCGTTCACTGAGGAAGGAGGAGAACCAGGTGAGAGCAGTGCCAGAGATCCCAAGGTCAGGGTTACGGGTAACCCTAACCCTAACCCTAACCCTAACCCTAAAACCCTAAAGCCCTAACCCTAACCCTAACCCTAACCCAAACCTTAACCCTAACCCTAACCCTGTGAGGAGAGGTTGGGGGGTAAATGAGGAGCCTCGCCATGTCACTTGGTTGGACCGGTCACTGAGGTAAGGAGGAGAACCAGGTGAGAGCAGTCCCAGAGATCCCAAGGTCAGGGTTAGGGTTACCCCTAACCCTAACCCTAACCCTAACCCTAACCCTGTTAGGAGAGGTTGGGGGGTGGATGAGGAGCCTCGCCATGTCACTTGGTAGGACCGGTCACTGAGGTAGGGAGGAGAACCAGGTGAGAGCAGTCCCAGAGATGCCAAGGTCAGGGTTAGGTGTAACCCTAACCCTAACCCTAACCCTAAAACCCTAAAACCTTAACCCTAACCCTAACCCCAACCCCAACCCCAACCCCAAACCTAACCCTGTGAGGAGAGGTTGGGGGGTGGTTGAGGAGCCTCTCCATGTCACTTGGTAGGACCGTTCACTGAGGTAGGGTGGAGAACCAGGTGAGAGCAGTGCCAGAGATCCCAAGGTCACGGTTACGGGTAACCCTAACCCTAACCCTAACCCTAAAACCCTAAAACCCTAACCCTAACCCTAACCCTAACCCCAACCCCAACCCCAACCGTAAGCCTGTGAGGAGAGGTTGGGGGGTGGATGAGGAGCCTCGCCATGTCACTTGGTAGGACCGGTCACTGAGGTAGGGAGGAGAACCCGGTGAGAGCAGTCCCAGAGATCCCAAGGTCAGGGTTAGGGGTTACCCTAACCCTAAAACCCTAAAACCATAACCCTAACCCTAACCCCAACCCCAACCCCAACTTCAACCCTAACCCTGTGAGGAGAGATTGGGGGGTGGATTAGTAGCCTCTCCATGTCACTTGGTAGGACCGGTCACTGAGGTAGGGAGGAGAACCAGGCGAGAGCAGTCCCAGAGATCCCAAGGTCAGGGTTAGGTGTAACCCTAACCCAAACAATAACCCTAACCCTAACCCTAACCCTAACCTCAACCCCAACCCCAACACTAACACTGTGAGGAGAGGTTGGGGGGTGGATGAGGATACTCGCCATGTCACTTGGTAGGACCGGTCACTGAGGTAGGGAGGAGAACCAGGTGAGAGCAGTCCCAGAGATCCCAAGGTCAGGGTTAGGGTAACCCTAACCCTAACCCTAACCCTGTGAGGAGAGGTTGGGGGGTGGATGAGGATCCTCGCCATGTCACCTGGTAGGACCGGTCACCGAGGTAGGGAGGAGAACCAGGTAAGAGTAGTCCCAGAGATCCCAAGGTCAGGGTTATTGGTAACCCTAACCCAAACCCCAACCCCAACCCTAACCCTGTGAGGAGAGGTTGGGGGGTGGTTGAGGAGCCTCTCCATGTCACTTGGTAGGACCGTTCACTGAGGTAGGGAGGAGAACCAGGTGAGAGCAGTCCCAGAGATCCCAAGGTCAGGGTTAGGGTTACCCCTAACCCTAACCCTAACCCTAACCCTGTTAGGAGAGGTTGGGGGGTGGATGAGGAGCTTCGCCATGTCACTTGGTAGGACCGGTCACTGAGGTAGGGAGGAGAACCAGGTGAGAGCAGTCCCAGAGATCCCAAGGTCAGGGTTAGGTGTAACCCTAACCCTAACCCTAACCCTAAAACCCTAAAACCTTACCCCTAACCCTAACCCCAACCCCAACCCCAACCCCAAACCTAACCCTGTGAGGAGAGGTTGGGGGGTGGTGGAGGAGCCTCTCCATGTCATATGGTAGGACCGTTCACTGAGGTAGGGAGGAGAACCAGGTGAGAGCAGTGCCAGAGATCCCAAGGTCAGGGTTACGGGTAACCCTAACCCTAACCCTAACCCTAACCCTAACCCTAACCCTAACCCTAATCCTAACCCTAACCCCAACCACAACCCCAACACTAACCCTAACCCTGTAAGGAGAGGTTGGGGGGTAAATGAGGAGCCTCGCCATGTCACTTGGTAGGACCAGTCACTGAGGTAGGGAGGAGAACCAGGTGATAGCAGTCCCAGACATCCCAAGGTCAGGGTTATGGGTATCCCTAACCCTAACCCTAACCCTAACCCTAACCCTGTGAGGAGAGGTTGGGGGGTGGTTGAGCAGCCTCGCCATGTCACTTGGTAGGACCGGTCACTGAGGTAGGGAGGAGAACCAGGTGAGAGCAGTCCCAGAGATGCCAAGGTCAGGGTTAGGTGTAACCCTAACCCTAACCCTAACCCTAAAACCCTAAAACCTTAACCCTAACCCTAACCCCAACCCCAACCCCAACCCCAAACCTAACCCTGTGAGGAGAGGTTGGGGGGTGGTTGAGGAGCCTCTCCATGTCACTTGGTAGGACCGTTCACTGAGGTAGGGTGGAGAACCAGGTGAGAGCAGTGCCAGAGATCCCAAGGTCACGGTTACGGGTAACCCTAACCCTAACCCTAACCCTAAAACCCTAAAACCCTAACCCTAACCCTAACCCTAACCCCAACCCCAACCCCAACCGTAAGCCTGTGAGGAGAGGTTGGGGGGTGGATGAGGAGCCTCGCCATGTCACTTGGTAGGACCGGTCACTGAGGTAGGGAGGAGAACCCGGTGAGAGCAGTCCCAGAGATCCCAAGGTCAGGGTTAGGGGTTACCCTAACCCTAAAACCCTAAAACCTTAACCCTAACCCTAACCCCAACCCCAACCCCAACTTCAACCCTAACCCTGTGAGGAGAGTTTGGGGGGTGGATTAGTAGCCTCTCCATGTCACTTGGTAGGACCGGTCACTGAGGTAGGGAGGAGAACCAGGCGAGAGCAGTCCCAGAGATCCCAAGGTCAGGGTTAGGTGTAACCCTAACCCAAACAATAACCCTAACCCTAACCCTAACCCTAACCTCAACCCCAACCCCAACACTAACCCTGTGAGGAGAGGTTGGGGGGTGGATGAGGATCCTCGCCATGTCACTTGGTAGGACCGGTCACTGAGGTAGGGAGGAGAACCAGGTGAGAGCAGTCCCAGAGATCCCAAGGTCAGGGTTAGGGTAACCCTAACCCTAACCCTAACCCTGTGAGGAGAGGTTGGGGGGTGGATGAGGATCCTCGCCATGTCACCTGGTAGGACCGGTCACCGAGGTAGGGAGGAGAACCAGGTAAGAGTAGTCCCAGAGATCCCAAGGTCAGGGTTATTGGTAACCCTAACCCAAACCCCAACCCCAACCCTAACCCTGTGAGGAGAGGTTGGGGGGTGGTTGAGGAGCCTCTCCATGTCACTTGGTAGGACCGTTCACTGAGGTAGGGAGGAGAACCAGGTGAGAGCAGTCCCAGAGATCTCAAGGTCAGGGTTAGGGTTACCCCTAACCCTAACCCTAACCCTGTGAGGAGAGGTTGGGGGGAGGATGAGGAGCCTCGCCATGTCTCTTGGTTGGACCGGTCACTGAGGTAAGGAGGAGAACCAGGTGAGAGCAGTCCCAGAGATCCCAAGGTCAGGGTTAGGGTTACCCCTAACCCTAACCCTAACCCTAACCCTGTTAGGAGAGGTTGGGGGGTGGATGAGGAGCTTCGCCATGTCACTTGGTAGGACCGGTCACTGAGGTAGGGAGGAGAACCAGGTGAGAGCAGTCCCAGAGATCCCAAGGTCAGGGTTAGGTGTAACCCTAACCCTAACCCTAACCCTAAAACCCTAAAACCTTACCCCTAACCCTAACCCCAACCCCAACCCCAACCCCAAACCTAACCCTGTGAGGAGAGGTTGGGGGGTGGTTGAGGAGCCTCTCCATGTCATATGGTAGGACCGTTCACTGAGGTAGGGAGGAGAACCAGGTGAGAGCAGTGCCAGAGATCCCAAGGTCAGGGATACGGGTAACCCTAACCCTAACCATAACCCTAACCCTAACCCTAAAACCCTAAAACCCTAACCCTAACCCTAACCCTAACCCCAACCCCAACCCCAACCCTAACCCTGTGAGGAGAGGTTGGGGGGTAAATGAGGAGCCTCGCCATGTCACTTGGTTGGACCGGTCACTGAGGTAGGAAAGAGAACCAGGTGAGAGCAGTCCCAGAGATCCCAAGGTCAGGGTTAGGGTTACCCCTAACCCTAACCCTAACCCTGTGAGGAGAGTTTGGGGGGTGGATGAGTAGCCTCTCCATGTCACTTGGTAGGACCGGTCACTGAGGTAGGGAGGAGAACCAGGCGAGAGCAGTCCCAGAGATCCCAAAGTCAGGGTTAGGTGTAACCCTAAACCAAACCTTAACCCTAACCCTAACCCTAACCCTAACCTCAACCCGAACCCCAACACTAACCCTGTGAGGAGAGGTTGGGGGGTGGATGAGGATCCTCGCCATGTCACTTGGTAGGACCGGTCACTGAGGTAGGGAGGAGAACCAGGTGAGAGCAGTCCCAGAGATCCCAAGGTCAGGGTTAGGGTAACCCTAACCCTAACCCTAACCCTGTGAGGAGAGGTTGGGGGGTGGATGAGGATCCTCGCCATGTCACTTGGTAGGACCGGTCACTGAGGTAGGGAGGAGAACCAGGTGAGAGCACTCCCAGAGATCCCAAGGTCAGGGTTAGGTGTAACCCTAACCCTAACCCTAACCCTAAAACCCTAAAACCTTAACCCTAACCCTAACCCCAACCCCAACCCCAACCCCAAACCTAACCCTGTGAGGAGAGGTTGGTGGGTGGATGAGGAGCCTCTCCATGTCACTTGGTAGGACCGTTCACTGAGGTAGGGAGGAGAACCAGGTAAGAGCAGTCCCAGAGATCCCAAGGTCAGGGTTAGGTGTAACCCTAACCCTAACCCTAACCCTAACCCTAATCCTAACCCTAACCCCAACCCCAACCCCAACACTAACCCTAACCCTGTAAGGAGAGGTTGGGGGGTAAATGAGGAGCCTCGCCATGTCACTTGGTAGGACCAGTCACTGAGGTAGGGAGGAGAACCAGGTGATAGCAGTCCCAGACATCCCAAGGTCAGGGTTATGGGTATCCCTAACCCTAACCCTAACCCTAACCCTAACCCTGTGAGGAGAGGTTGGGGGGTGGTTGAGCAGCCTCGCCATGTCACTTGGTAGGACCGGTCACTGAGGTAGGGAGGAGAACCAGGTGAGAGCATTCCCAGAGATCCCAAGGTCAGGGTTAAGGTAACCCTAAACCTAACCCTAACCCTAACCCTGACCCTAACCCTAACCCTAAAACCCTAAAACCCTAACCCTAACCCTTACACTAACCCCAACCCCAACCCCAACACTAACCTTGTGAGGAGAGGTTGGGGGGAGGATGAGGAGCCTCGCCATGTCACTTGGTAGGACCGGTCACTGAGGTAGGGAGGAGAACCAGGTGAGAGCAGTGCCAGAGATCCCAAGGTCAGGGTTACGGGTAACCCTACCCTAACCCTAACCCTAAAACCCTAAAACCCTAACCCTAACCCTAACCCCAACCCCAACCCCAACCCTAAACCTGTGAGGAGAGGTTGGGGGGTGGATGAGGAGTCTCGCCATGTCACTTGGTAGGACCGGTCACTGAGGTAGGGAGGAGAACCAGGCGAGAGCAGTCCCAGAGATCCCAAGGTCAGGGTTAGGTGTAACCCTAACCCTAAGCCTAACCCTAACCCTAACCTCAACCCCAACCCCAACACTAACCCTGTGAGGAGAGGTTGGGGGGTGGATGAGGATCCTCCCCATGTCACTTGGTAGGACCGGTCACTGAGGTAGGGAGGAGAACCAGTTGAGAGCAGTCCCAGAGATCCCAAGGTCAGGGTTAGAGTAACCCTAACCCTAACCCTAACCCTGTGAGGAGAGGTTGGGGGGTGGATGAGGATCCTCGCCATGTCACTTGGTAGGACCGGTCACTGAGGTAGGGAGAAGAACCAGATGAGAGCAGTCCCAGAGATCCCAAGGTCAGGGTTATGGGTAACCCTAACCCTAACCCTAACCCTAACCCTAACCCTGTGAGGAGAGGATGGGGGGTGGATGAGGAGCCTCGCCATGTCACTTGGTAGGACCGGTCACTGAGGTAGGGAGGAGAACTAGGTGAGAGCAGTCCCAGAGATCCCAAGGTCAGGGTTAGGTGGAACCCTAACCCTAACCCTAACCCTAATCCTAACCCTAACCCCAACCCCAACCCCAACACTAACCCTGTGAGGAGAGGTTGGGGGGTGGATGAGGATCCTCGCCATGTCACTTGGTTGGACCGGTCACTGAGGTTGGGAGGAGAACCAGGTGAGAGCAGTCCCAGAGATCCCAAGGTCAGGGTTACGGGTAACCCTAACCCTAACCCTAACCCTAACCCTAAAACCCTAAAACCCTAACCCTAACCCTAAACCTATCCCCAACCCCAACCCCAACCCTAACCCTGTGAGGAGAGGTTTGGGGGAAAATGAGGAGCCTCGCCATGTCACTTGGTAGGACCAGTCACTGAGGTAGGGAGGAGAACCAGGCGAGAGCAGTCCCAGAGATCCCAAGGTCAGGGTTAGGTGTAACCCTAACCCAAACAATAACCCTAACCCTAACCCTAACCCTAACCTCAACCCCAACCCCAACACTAACCCTGTGAGGAGAGGTTGGGGGGTGGATGAGGATCCTCGCCATGTCACTTGGTAGGACCGGTCACTGAGGTAGGGAGGAGAACCAGGTGAGAGCAGTCCCAGAGATCCCAAGGTCAGGGTTAGGGTAACCCTAACCCTAACCCTAACCCTGTGAGTAGAGGTTGGGGGGTGGATGAGGATCCTCGCCATGTCACCTGGTAGGACCGGTCACCGAGGTAGGGAGGAGAACCAGGTAAGAGTAGTCCCAGAGATCCCAAGGTCAGGGTAATTGGTAACCCTAACCCAAACCCCAACCCCAACCCTAACCCTGTGAGGAGAGGTTGGGGGGTGGTTGAGGAGCCTCTCCATGTCACTTGGTAGGACCGTTCACTGAGGTAGGGAGGAGAACCAGGTGAGAGCAGTCCCAGAGATCCCAAGGTCAGGGTTAGGGTTACCCCTAACCCTAACCCTAACCCTGTGAGGAGAGGTTGGGGGGAGGATGAGGAGCCTCGCCATGTCTCTTGGTTGGACCGGTCACTGAGGTAAGGAGGAGAACCAGGTGAGAGCAGTCCCAGAGATCCCAAGGTCAGGGTTAGGGTTACCCCTAACCCTAACCCTAACCCTAACCCTGTTAGGAGAGGTTGGGGGGTGGATGAGGAGCTTCGACATGTCACTTGGTAGGACCGGTCACTGAGGTAGGGAGGAGAACCAGGTGAGAGCAGTCCCAGAGATCCCAAGGTCAGGGTTAGGTGTAACCCTAACCCTAACCCTAACCCTAAAACCCTAAAACCTTACCCCTAACCCTAACCCCAACCCCAACCCCAACCCCAAACCTAACCCTGTGAGGAGAGGTTGGGGGGTGGTTGAGGAGCCTCTCCATGTCATATGGTAGGACCGTTCACTGAGGTAGGGAGGAGAACCAGGTGAGAGCAGTGCCAGAGATCCCAAGGTCAGGGTTACGGGTAACCCTAACCCTAACCATAACCCTAACCCTAACCCTAAAACCCTAAAACCCTAACCCTAACCCTAACCCTAACCCCAACCCCAACCCCAACCCTAACCCTGTGAGGAGAGGTTGGGGGGTAAATGAGGAGCCTCGCCATGTCACTTGGTTGGACCGGTCACTGAGGTAGGGAGGAGAACCAGGTGAGAGCAGTCCCAGAGATCCCAAGGTCAGGGTTAGGGTTACCCTTAACCCTAACCCTAACCCTGTGAGGAGAGTTTGGGGGGTGGATGAGTAGCCTCTCCATGTCACTTGGTAGGACCGGTCACTGAGGTAGGGAGGAGAACCAGGCGAGAGCAGTCCCAGAGATCCCAAAGTCAGGGTTAGGTGTAACCCTAACCCAATCCTTAACCCTAACCCTAACCCTAACCCTTACCTCAACCCGAACCCCAACACTAACCCTGTGAGGAGAGGTTGGGGGGTGGATGAGGATCCTCGCCATGTCACTTGGTAGGACCGGTCACTGAGGTAGGGAGGAGAACCAGGTGAGAGCAGTCCCAGAGATCCCAAGGTCAGGGTTAGGGTAACCCTAACCCTAACCCTAACCCTGTGAGGAGAGGTTGGGGGGTGGATGAGGATCCTCGCCATGTGACTTCGTAGGACCGGTCACTGAGGTAGGGAGGAGAACCAGGTGAGAGCAGTCCCAGAGATCCCAAGGTCAGGGTTAGGTGTAACCCTAACCCTAACCCTAACCCTAAAACCCTAAAACCTTAACCCAAACCCTAACCCCAACCCCAACCCCAACCCCAAACCTAACCCTGTGAGGAGAGGTTGGGGGGTGGATGAGGAGCCTCTCCATGTCACTTGGTAGGACCGTTCACTGAGGTAGGGAGGAGAACCAGGTAAGAGCAGTCCCAGAGATCCCAAGTTCAGGGTTAGGTGTAACCCTAACCCTAACCCTAACCCTAACCCTAACCCTAATCCTAACCCTAACCCCAACCCCAACCCCAACACTAACCCTAACCCTGTAAGGAGAGGTTGGGGGGTAAATGAGGAGCCTCGCCATGTCACTTGGTAGGACCAGTCACTGAGGTAGGGAGGAGAACCAGGTGATAGCAGTCCCAGACATCCCAAGGTCAGGGTTATGGGTATCCCTAACCCTAACCCTAACCCTAACCCTAACCCTGTGAGGAGAGGTTGGGGGGTGGTTGAGCAGCCTCGCCATGTCACTTGGTAGGACCGGTCACTGAGGTAGGGAGGAGAACCAGGTGAGAGCAGTCCCAGAGATCCCAAGGTCAGGGTTAGGGGTAACCCTAATCCTAACCCTAACCCCAACCCCAACCCTAACCCTAACCCCAACCCCAACCCTAACCCTGTGAGGAGAGGTTGGGGGGTGGATGAGGAGCCTCGCCATGTCACTTGGTAGGACCGGTCACTGAGGTAGGGAGGAGAACCAGGTGAGAGCATTCCCAGAGATCCCAAGGTCAGGGTTAGGGTAACCCTAAACCTAACCCTAACCCTAACCCTGACCCTAACCCTAACCCTAACCCTTACACTAACCCCAACCCCAACCCCAACACTAACCTTGTGAGGAGAGGTTGGGGGGAGGATGAGGAGCCTCGCCATGTCACTTGGTAGGACCGGTCACTGAGGTAGGGAGGAGAACCAGGTGAGAGCAGTGCCAGAGATCCCAAGGTCAGGGTTACGGGTAACCCTACCCTAACCCTAACCCTAAAACCCTAAAACCCTAACCCTAACCCTAACCCCAACCCCAACCCCAACCCTAAACCTGTGAGGAGAGGTTGGGGGGTGGATGAGGAGTCTCGCCATGTCACTTGGTAGGACCGGTCACTGAGGTAGGGAGGAGAACCAGGCGAGAGCAGTCCCAGAGATCCCAAGGTCAGGGTTAGGTGTAACCCTAACCCTAAGCCTAACCCTAACCCTAACCTCAACCCCAACCCCAACACTAACCCTGTGAGGAGAGGTTGGGGGGTGGATGAGGATCCTCCCCATGTCACTTGGTAGGACCGGTCACTGAGGTAGGGAGGAGAACCAGTTGAGAGCAGTCCCAGAGATCCCAAGGTCAGGGTTAGAGTAACCCTAACCCTAACCCTAACCCTGTGAGGAGAGGTTGGGGGGTGGATGAGGATCCTCGCCATGTCACTTGGTAGGACCGGTCACTGAGGTAGGGAGGAGAACCAGATGAGAGCAGTCCCAGAGATCCCAAGGTCAGGGTTATGGGTAACCCTAACCCAAACCTTAACCCTAACCCTAACCCTGTGAGGAGAGGTTGGGGGGTGGATGAGGAGCCTCGCCATGTCACTTGGTTGGACCGGTCACTGAGGTAAGGAGGAGAACCAGGTGAGAGCAGTCTCAGATATCCCAAGGTCAGGGTTAGGGTTACCCCTAACCCTAACCCTAACCCTAACCCTAACCCTGTGAGGAGAGGATGGGGGGTGGATGAGGAGCCTCGCCATGTCACTTGGTAGGACCGGTCACTGAGGTAGGGAGGAGAACTAGGTGAGAGCAGTCCCAGAGATCCCAAGGTCAGGGTTAGGTGGAACCCTAACCCTAACCCTAACCCTAATCCTAACCCTAACCCCAACCCCAACCCCAACACTAACCCTGTGAGGAGAGGTTGGGGGGTGGATGAGGATCCTCGCCATGTCACTTGGTAGGACCGGTCACTGAGGTTGGGAGGAGAACCAGGTGAGAGCAGTCCCAGAGATCCCAAGGTCAGGGTTACGGGTAACCCTAACCCTAACCCTAACCCTAACCCTAAAACCTTAAAACCCTAACCCTAACCCTAAACCTATCCCCAACCCCAACCCCAACCCTAACCCTGTGAGGAGAGGTTGGGGGGAAAATGAGGAGCCTCGCCATGTCACTTGGTAGGACCGGTCACTGAGGTAGGGAGGAGAACCAGGTGAGAGCAGTCCCAGACATCCCAAGGTCAGGGTTATGGGTATCCCTAACCCTAACCCTAACCCTAACCCTAACCCTGTGAGGAGAGGTTGGGGGGTGGTTGAGCAGCCTCGCCATGTCACTTGGTAGGACCGGTCACTGAGGTAGGGAGGAGAACCAGGTGAGAGCAGTCCCAGAGATCCCAAGGTCAGGGTTAGGGGTAACCCTAACCCTAACCCTAACCCCAACCCCAACCCCAACCCCAACCCCAACCCTAACCCTAACCCTGTGAGGGGAGCTTGGGGGGTGGATGAGGAGCCTCGCCATGTCACTTGGTAGGACCGGTCACTGAGGTAGGGAGGAGAACCAGGTGAGAGCAGTCCCAGAGATCCCAAGGTCAGGGTTAGGGGTAACCCTAACCCT
>NC_089851.1:40314469-40316969 GCF_036373705.1 Amia ocellicauda | reverse complement strand
TTGACGTAGGGAGGAGAACCAGGTGAGACCAGTCCCAGAGATCCCAAGGTGAGGGTTAGTGGTAACCCTAACCCTAACCCCAACCCTAACCCTAAAACCCTAAAACCCTAACCCTAACCCTAACCCCAACCCCAACCCTAACCCTAACCCTAACCCTAACACTGTGAGGAGAGGTTGGGGGGTGGATGAGCAGCCTCGCCATGTCACTTGGTAGGACCGGTCACTGAGGTAGGGAGGAGAACCAGGTGAGAGCAGTCCCAGAGTTCCCAAGGTCAGGGTTATGGGTAACCCTAACCCTAACCCTAACCCTAACCCTAACCCTAACCCTAACTTCAACCCCAACCCCAACACTAACCCTGTGAGGAGAGGTTGGGGAGTGGATGAGGATCCTCGCCATGTCAATTGGTAGGACCGGTCACTGAAGTAGGGAGGAGAACCAGATGAGAGCAGTCCCAGACATCCCAAGGTCAGGGTTAGGGTAACCCTAACCCTAACCCTAACCCTGTGAGGAGAGGTTGGGGGGTGGATGAGGATCCTCGCCATGTCACTTGGTAGGACCGGTCACTGAGGTAGGGAGGAGAACCAGGTGAGAGCAGTCCCAGAGATCCCAAGGTCAGGGTTATGGGTAACCCTAACCCAAACCTTACTCCCTAACCCTAACCCTGTGAGGAGAGGTTGGGGGGTGGATGAGGAGCCTCGCCATGTCACTTGGTTGGACCGGTCACTGAGGTAAGGAGGAGAACCAGGTGAGAGCAGTCCCAGAGATCCCAAGGTCAGGGTTATGGTTACCCCTAACCCTAACCCTAACCCTAACCCTAACCCTGTGAGGAGAGGTTGGGGGGTGGATGAGGAGCCTCGCCATGTCACTTGGTAGGACCGGTCACTGAGGTAGGGAGGAAAACCAGGTGAGAGCAGTCCCAGAGATCCCAAGGTCAGGGTTAGGTGTAACCCTAACCCTAACCCTAACCCTAAAACCCTAAAACCTTAACCCTAACCCTAACCCCAACCCCAACCCCAACCCCAAACTTAACCCTGTGAGGAGAGGTTGGGGGGTGGATGAGGAGCCTCTCCATGTCACTTGGTAGGACCGTTCACTGAGGTAGGGAGGAGAACCAGGTGAGAGCAGTCCCAGAGATCCCAAGGTCAGGGTTAGGTGTAACCCTAACCCTAACCCTAACCCTAACCCTAACCCTAATCCTAACCCTAACCCTAACCCTAACCCTAACCCTGTGAGGAGAGGTTGGGTGGTGGATGAAGAGCCTCGCCATGTCACTTGGTAGGACCGGTCACTGAGGTAGGAAAGAGAACCAGGTGACAGCAGTCCCAGAGATCCCAAGGTCAGGGTTAGGGGTTACCCTAACCCTAACCCTAACCCTAACCCTAAAACCCTAAAACCTTAACCCTAACCCTAACCCCAACCCCAACCTCAACTTCAACCCTAACCCTGTGAGGAGAGTTTGGGGGGTGGATGAGGAGCCTCTCCATATCACTTGGTAGGACCGGTCACTGAGGTAGGGAGGAGAACCAGGTGAGAGCAGTCCCAGAGACCCCAAGGTCAGGGTTAGGTGTAACCCTAAACCTAACCCTAACCCTAACCCTAACCCTAACCCTAACCTAAACCCCAACCCCTACACTAACCCTGTGAGGAGAGGTTGGGGGGTGGATGAGGATCCTCGCCATGTCACTTGGTAGGACCGGTCACTGAGGTAGGGAGGAGAACCAGGTGAGAGCAGTCCCAGAGATCCCAAGGTCAGGGTTAGGGTAACCCTAAACCTAACCCAAACCCTAACCCTGTGAGGAGAGGTTGGGGGGTGGATGAGGAGCCTCGCCATGTCACTTGGTAGGACCGGTCACTGAGGTAGGAAAGAGAACCAGGTGACAGCAGTCCCAGAGATCCCAAGGTCAGGGTTAGGTGTAACCCTAACCCTAACCCTAACCCTAACCCTAACCCTAACCCTAACCCTAAATCCCTAACCCTAACCCTAACCCTAAAACCCTAAAACCCTAACCCTAACCCTAACCCTAACCCTACCCCTAACCCTAACCCCAACCCCAACCCCAACCCAAACCCCAACCCAACCCTGTGAGGAGAGGTTGGGGGGTGGATAAGGAGCCTCGCCATGTCACTTGGTAGGACCGGTCACTGAGGTAGGGAGGAGAACCAGGTGAGAGCAGTGCCAGAGATCCCAAGGTCAGGGTTACGGGTAACCCTACCCTAACCCTAACCCTAACCCTAACCCTGAAACCCTAAAGCCCTAACCCTAACCCCAACCCCAACCCCAACCCTGTGAGGAGAGGTTGGGGGGTGGATGAGGAGTCTCGCCATGTCACTTGGTAGGACCGGTCACTGAGGTAGGGAGGAGAACCAGGTGAGAGCAGTGCCAGAGATCCCAAGGTCAGGGTTACGGGTAACCCTACCCTAACCCTAACCCTAACCCTAACCCTAAAACCCTAAAACCCTAACCCTAACCCTAACCCCAACCCCAACCCCAACCCTAAA
>NC_089851.1:40304469-40309469 GCF_036373705.1 Amia ocellicauda | reverse complement strand
AGTCCCAGAGATCCCAAGGTCAGGGTTAGGGGTAACCCTAACCCTAACCCTAACCCTAACCCTAAAACCCTAAAACCCTAACCCTATCCCTAACCGTAACCCCAACCCCAGCCCTAACCCCAACCCCAACCCCAACCCCAACCCTAACCCTGTGAGGAGAGGTTGGGGGGTGGATGAGGAGCCTCGCCATGTCACTTGGTAGGACCGGTCAGTGAGGTAGGGAGGAGAACCAGGTGAGAGCAGTCCCAGAGATCCCAAGGTCAGGGTTAGGGGTAACCCTAACCCTAACACAAAACCCTAACCTTAAAACCCTAAAACCCTAACCCTATCCCTAACCCTAACCCCAACCCAAACCCTAACCCTGTGGGAAGAGGTTGGGGGGTTGATGAGGAGCCTCGCCATGTCACCTGGTAGGACCGGTCACTGAGGTAGGGAGGAGAACCAGGTGAGAGCAGTCCCAGAGATCCCAAGGTCAGGGTTAGGTGTAACCCTAACCCTAACCCTAACCCTAAAACCCTAAAACCTTACCCCTAACCCTAACCCCAACCCCAACCCCAACCCCAAACCTAACCCTGTGAGGAGAGGTTGCGGGGTGGTTGAGGAGCCTCTCCATGTCATATGGTAGGACCGTTCACTGAGGTAGGGAGGAGAACCAGGTGAGAGCAGTGCCAGAGATCTCAAGGTCAGGGTTACGGGTAACCCTAACCCTAAACATAACCCTAACCCTAACCCTAAAACCCTAAAACCCTAACCCTAACCCTAACCCTAACCCCAACCCCAACCCCAACCCTAACCCTGTGAGGAGAGGTTGGGGGGTAAATGAGGAGCCTCGCCATGTCACTTGGTTGGACCGGTCACTGAGGTAGGGAGGAGAACCAGGTGAGAGCAGTCCCAGAGATCCCAAGGTCAGGGTTAGGGTTACCCCTATCCCTAACCCTAACCCTGTGAGGAGAGTTTGGGGGGTGGCTGAGTAGCCTCTCCATGTCACTTGGTAGGACCGGTCACTGAGGTAGGGAGGAGAACCAGGCGAGAGCAGTCCCAGAGATCCCAAAGTCAGGGTTAGGTGTAACCCTAACCCAAACCTTAACCCTAACCCTAACCCAAACCCTAACCTCAACCCGAACCCCAACACTAACCCTGTGAGGAGAGGTTGGGGGGTGGATGAGGATCCTCGCCATGTCACTTGGTAGGACCGGTCACTGAGGTAGGGAGGAGAACCAGGTGAGAGCAGTCCCAGAGATCCCAAGGTCAGGGTTTGGGTAACCCTAACCCTAACCCTAACCCTGTGAGGAGAGGTTGGGGGGGTGGATGAGGATCCTCGCCATGTCACTTGGTAGGACCGGTCACTGAGGTAGGGAGGAGAACCAGGTGAGAGCAGTCCCAGAGATCCCAAGGTCAGGGTTAGGTGTAACCCTAACCCTAACCCTAACCCTAATCCTAACCCTAACCCTAACCCTAACCCTGTGAGGAGAGGTTGGGGGGTGGATGAGGAGCCTCGCCATGTCACTTGGTAGGACCGGTCACTGAAGTAGGGAGGAGAACCAGATGAGAGCAGTCCCAGACATCCCAAGGTCAGGGTTAGGGTAACCCTAACCCTAACCCTAACCCTAACCCTAACCCTAACCCTAAAACCCTAACCCTAACCCTAACCCTAAAACCCTAAAACCCTAACCCTAACCCTAACCTTAACCCTGACCCTAACCCTCACCCTAAAACACTAAAACCCTAACCCTAATCCTTACACTAACCTCAACCCCAACCCCAACACTAACCTTGTGAGGAGAGGTTGGGGGGTGGATGAGGAGCCTCGCCATGTCACTTGGTAGGACCGGTCACTGAGGTAGGGAGGAGATCCAGGTGAGAGCAGTGCCAGAGATCCCAAGGTCAGGGTTACGGGTAACCCTACCCTAACCCTAACCCTAACCCTAACCCTAAAACCCTAAAACCCTAACCCTAACCCTAACCCCAACCCCAACCTCAACCCTAAACCTGTGAGGAGAGGCTGGGGGGTGGATGAGGAGTCTAGCCATGTCACTTGGTAGGACCGGTCACTGACGTAGGGAGGAGAACTAGGTGAGAGCAGTCCCAGAGATCCCAAGGTCAGGGTTAGGGTAACCCTAACCATAACCCTAACCCTAACCCTGTGAGGAGAGGTTGGGGGGTGGATGAGGAGCCTCGCCATGTCACTTGGTAGAACCGTTCACTGAGGTAGGGAGGAGAACAAGGTGAGAGCAGTCCCAGAGATCCCAAGGTCAGGGTTAGGGGTAACCCTAACCCTAACCCTAACCCTAACCCTAAAACCCTAAAACCCTAACCCTATCCCTAACCGTAACCCCAACCCCAGCCCTAACCCCAACCCCAACCCCAACCCCAACCCTAACCCTGTGAGGAGAGGTTGGGGGGTGGATGAGGAGCCTCGCCATGTCACTTGGTAGGACCGGTCAGTGAGGTAGGGAGGAGAACCAGGTGAGAGCAGTCCCAGAGATCCCATGGTCAGGGTTAGGGGTAACCCTAACCCTAACACAAAACCCTAACCTTAAAACCCTAAAACCCTAACCCTATCCCTAACCCTAACCCCAACCCAAACCCTAACCCTGTGGGAAGAGGTTGGGGGGTTGATGAGGAGCCTCGCCATGTCACCTGGTAGGACCGGTCACTGAGGTAGGGAGGAGAACCAGGTGAGAGCAGTCCCAGAGATCCCAAGGTCAGGGTTAGGTGTAACCCTAACCCTAACCCTAACCCTAAAACCCTAAAACCTTACCCCTAACCCTAACCCCAACCCCAACCCCAACCCCAAACCTAACCCTGTGAGGAGAGGTTGGGGGGTGGTTGAGGAGCCTCTCCATGTCATATGGTAGGACCGTTCACTGAGGTAGGGAGGAAAACCAGGTGAGAGCAGTGCCAGAGATCTCAAGGTCAGGGTTACGGGTAACCCTAACCCTAAACATAACCCTAACCCTAACCCTAAAACCCTAAAACCCTAACCCTAACCCTAACCCTAACCCCAACCCCAACCCCAACCCTAACCCTGTGAGGAGAGGTTGGGGGGTAAATGAGGAGCCTCGCCATGTCACTTGGTTGGACCGGTCACTGAGGTAGGGAGGAGAACCAGGTGAGAGCAGTCCCAGAGATCCCAAGGTCAGGGTTAGGGTTACCCCTATCCCTAACCCTAACCCTGTGAGGAGAGTTTGGGGGGTGGCTGAGTAGCCTCTCCATGTCACTTGGTAGGACCGGTCACTGAGGTAGGGAGGAGAACCAGGCGAGAGCAGTCCCAGAGATCCCAAAGTCAGGGTTAGGTGTAACCCTAACCCAAACCTTAACCCTAACCCTAACCCAAACCCTAACCTCAACCCGAACCCCAACACTAACCCTGTGAGGAGAGGTTGGGGGGTGGATGAGGATCCTCGCCATGTCACTTGGTAGGACCGGTCACTGAGGTAGGGTGGAGAACCAGGTGAGAGCAGTCCCAGAGATCCCAAGGTCAGGGTTTGGGTAACCCTAACCCTAACCCTAACCCTGTGAGGAGAGGTTGGGGGGTGGATGAGGAGCCTCTCCATGTCACTTGGTAGGACCGTTCACTGAGGTAGGGAGGAGAACCAGGTAAGAGCAGTCCCAGAGATCCCAAGGTCAGGGTTAGGTGTAACCCTAACCCTAACCCTAACCCTAACCCTAACCCTAATCCTAACCCTAACCCCAACCCCAACCCCAACACTAACCCTAACCCTGTGAGGAGAGGTTGGGGGGTGGATGAGGATCCTCGCCATGTCACTTGGTAGGACCGGTCACTGAGGTAGGGAGGAGAACCAGGTGAGAGCAGTCCCAGAGATCCCAAGGTCAGGGTTATGGGTATCCCTAACCCTAACCCTAACCCTAACCCTAACCCTGTGAGGAGAGGTTGGGGGGTGGTTGAGCAGCCTCGCCATGTCACTTGGTAGGACCGGTCACTGAGGTAGGGAGGAGAACCAGGTGAGAGCAGTCCCAGAGATCCCAAGGTCATGGTTAGGGGTAACCCTAATCCTAACCCTAACCCCAACCCCAACCCTAACCCTAACCCCAACCCCAACCCTAACCCTGTGAGGAGAGGTTGGGGGGTGGATGAGGAGCCTCGCCATGTCACTTGGTAGGACCGGTCACTGAGGTAGGGAGGAGAACCAGGTGAGAGCATTCCCAGAGATCCCAAGGTCAGGGTTAGGTGTAACCCTAACCCTAACCCTAACCCTAACCCTAACCTCAACCCCAACCCCAACACTAACCCTGTGAGGAGAGGTTGGGGGGTGGATGAGGATCCTCCCCATGTCACTTGGTAGGACCGGTCACTGAGGTAGGGAGGAGAACCAGGTGAGAGCAGTCCCAGAGATCCCAAGGTCAGGGTTAGAGTAACCCTAACCCTAACCCTAACCCTGTGAGGAGAGGTTGGGGGGTGGATGAGGATCCTCGCCATGTCACTTGGTAGGACCGGTCACTGAGGTAGGGAGGAGAACCAGATGAGAGCAGTCCCAGAGATCCCAAGGTCAGGGTTATGGGTAACCCTAACCCAAACCTTAACCCTAACCCTAACCCTGTGAGGAGAGGTTGGGGGGTGGATGAGGAGCCTCGCCATGTCACTTGGTTGGACCGGTCACTGAGGTAAGGAGGAGAACCAGGTGAGAGCAGTCTCAGATATCCCAAGGTCAGGGTTAGGGTTACCCCTAACCCTAACCCTAACCCTAACCCTAACCCTGTGAGGAGAGGATGGGGGGTGGATGAGGAGCCTCGCCATGTCACTTGGTAGGACCGGTCACTGAGGTAGGGAGGAGAACTAGGTGAGAGCAGTCCCAGAGATCCCAAGGTCAGGGTTAGGTGGAACCCTAACCCTAACCCTAACCCTAACCCTAACCCTAATCCTAACCCTAACCCCAACCCCAACCCCAACACTAACCCTGTGAGGAGAGGTTGGGGGGTGGATGAGGATCCTCGCCATGTCACTTGGTAGGACCGGTCACTGAGGTTGGGAGGAGAAC
>NC_089851.1:40274469-40301969 GCF_036373705.1 Amia ocellicauda | reverse complement strand
CAACCCGAACCCTAACCCCAACCCCAACCCTAACCCTGAGAGGAAAGGTTGGGGAGTGGATGAGGAGTCTCGCCATGTCAATTGGTGGGACCGGTCACTGAGGTAGGGAGGAGAACCAGGTGAGAGCAGTCCCAGAGATCCCAAGGTCAGGGTTAGGGGTTACCCTAACCCTAACCCTAACCCTAACCCTAAAACCCTAAAAACTTAACCCTAACCCTAACCCCAACCCCAACCTCAACTTCAACCCTAACCCTGTGAGGAGAGTTTGGGGGGTGGATGAGGAGCCACTCCATATCACTTGGTAGGACCGGTCACTGAGGTAGGGAGGAGAACCAGGTGAGAGCAGTCCCAGAGACCCCAAGGTCAGGGTTAGGTGTAACCCTAACCCTAACCCTAACCCTAACCCTAACCCTAACCCCAACCCCAACCCCAACCCCAAACTTAACCCTGTGAGGAGAGGTTGGGGGGTGGATGAGGAGTCTAGCCATGTCACTTGGTAGGACCGGTCACTGACGTAGGGAGGAGAACTAGGTGAGAGCAGTCCCAGAGATCCCAAGGTCAGGGTTAGGGTAACCCTAACCCTAACCCTAACCCTAACCCTGTGAGGAGAGGTTGGGGGGTGGATGAGGAGCCTCGCCATGTCACTTGGTAGAACCGTTCACTGAGGTAGGGAGGAGAACAAGGTGAGAGCAGTCCCAGAGATCCCAAGGTCAGGGTTAGGGGAAACCCTAACCCTAACCCTAACCCTAACCCTAAAACCCTAAAACCCTAACCCTATCCCTAACCGTAACCCCAACCCCAGCCCTAACCCCAACCCCAACCCCAACCCCAAACTTAACCCTGTGAGGAGAGGTTGGGGGGTGGATGAGGAGCCTCTCCATGTCACTTGGTAGGACCGTTCACTGAGGTAGGGAGGAGAACCAGGTGAGAGCAGTCCCAGAGATCCCAAGGTCAGGGTTAGGTGTAACCCTAACCCTAACCCTAACCCTAACCCTAACCCTAATCCTAACCCTAACCCTAACCCTAACCCTGTGAGGAGAGGTTGGGGGGTGGATGAGGAGCCTCGCCATGTCACTTGGTAGGACCGGTCACTGAAGTAGGGAGGAGAACCAGATGAGAGCAGTCCCAGACATCCCAAGGTCAGGGTTAGGGTAACCCTAACCCTAACCCTAACCCTAACCCTAACCCTAACCCTAAAACCCTAACCCTAACCCTAACCCTAAAACCCTAAAACCCTAACCCTAACCTTAACCCTGACCCTAACCCTCACCCTAAAACCCTAAAACCCTAACCCTAACCCTTACACTAACCCCAACCCCAACCCCAACACTAACCTTGTGAGGAGAGGTTGGGGGGTGGATGAGGAGCCTCGCCATGTCACTTGGTAGGACCGGTCACTGAGGTAGGGAGGAGATCCAGGTGAGAGCAGTGCCAGAGATCCCAAGGTCAGGGTTACGGGTAACCCTACCCTAACCCTAACCCTAACCCTAACCCTAAAACCCTAAAACCCTAACCCTAACCCTAACCCCAACCCCAACCCCAACCCTAAACCTGTGAGGAGAGGTTGGGGGGTGGATGAGGAGTCTAGCCATGTCACTTGGTAGGACCGGTCACTGACGTAGGGAGGAGAACTAGGTGAGAGCAGTCCCAGAGATCCCAAGGTCAGGGTTAGGGTAACCCTAACCCTAACCCTAACCCTAACCCTGTGAGGAGAGGTTGGGGGGTGGATGAGGAGCCTCGCCATGTCACTTGGTAGAACCGTTCACTGAGGTAGGGAGGAGAACAAGGTGAGAGCAGTCCCAGAGATCCCAAGGTCAGGGTTAGGGGTAACCCTAACCCTAACCCTAACCCTAACCCTAAAACCCTAAAACCCTAACCCTATCCCTAACCGTAACCCCAACCCCAGCCCTAACCCCAACCCCAACCCCAACCCCAACCCTAACCCTGTGAGGAGAGGTTGGGGGGTGGATGAGGAGCCTCGCCATGTCACTTGGTAGGACCGGTCAGTGAGGTAGGGAGGAGAACCAGGTGAGAGCAGTCCCAGAGATCCCAAGGTCAGGGTTAGGGGTAACCCTAACCCTAACACAAAACCCTAACCTTAAAACCCTAAAACCCTAACCCTATCCCTAACCCTAACCCCAACCCAAACCCTAACCCTGTGGGAAGAGGTTGGGGGGTTGATGAGGAGCCTCGCCATGTCACCTGGTAGGACCGGTCACTGAGGTAGGGAGGAGAACCAGGTGAGAGCAGTCCCAGAGATCCCAAGGTCAGGGTTAGGTGTAACCCTAACCCTAACCCTAACCCTAAAACCCTAAAACCTTACCCCTAACCCTAACCCCAACCCCAACCCCAACCCCAAACCTAACCCTGTGAGGAGAGGTTGGGGGGTGGTTGAGGAGCCTCTCCATGTCATATGGTAGGACCGTTCACTGAGGTAGGGAGGAGAACCAGGTGAGAGCAGTGCCAGAGATCTCAAGGTCAGGGTTACGGGTAACCCTAACCCTAACCATAACCCTAACCCTAACCCTAAGACCCTAAAACCCTAACCCTAACCCTAACCCTAACCCCAACCCCAACCCCAACCCTAACCCTGTGAGGAGAGGTTGGGGGGTAAATGAGGAGCCTCGCCATGTCACTTGGTTGGACCGGTCACTGAGGTAGGGAGGAGAACCAGGTGTTAGCAGTCCCAGAGATCCCAAGGTCAGGGTTAGGGTTACCCCTATCCCTAACCCTAACCCTGTGAGGAGAGTTTGGGGGGTGGATGAGTAGCCTCTCCATGTCACTTGGTAGGACCGGTCACTGAGGTAGGGAGGAGAACCAGGCGAGAGCAGTCCCAGAGATCCCAAAGTCAGGGTTAGGTGTAACCCTAACCCAAACCTTAACCCTAACCCTAACCCTAACCCTAACCTCAACCCGAACCCCAACACTAACCCTGTGAGGAGAGGTTGGGGGGTGGATGAGGATCCTCGCCATGTCACTTGGTAGGACCGGTCACTGAGGTAGGGAGGAGAACCAGGTGAGAGCAGTCCCAGAGATCCCAAGGTCAGGGTTAGGGTAACCCTAACCCTAACCCTAACCCTGTGAGGAGAGGTTGGGGGGGTGGATGAGGATCCTCGCCATGTCACTTGGTAGGACCGGTCACTGAGGTAGGGAGGAGAACCAGGTGAGAGCAGTCCCAGAGATCCCAAGGTCAGGGTTAGGGTAACCCTAACCCTAACCCTAACCCTGTGAGGAGAGGTTGGGGGGGTGGATGAGGAGCCTCTCCATGTCACTTGGTAGGACCGTTCACTGAGGTAGGGAGGAGAACCAGGTAAGAGCAGTCCCAGAGATCCCAAGGTCAGGGTTAGGTGTAACCCTAACCCTAACCCTAACCCTAACCCTAACCCTAACCCTAATCCTAACCCTAACCCCAACCCCAACCCCAACACTAACCCTAACCCTGTGAGGAGAGGTTGGGGGGTGGATGAGGATCCTCGCCATGTCACTTGGTAGGACCGGTCACTGAGGTAGGGAGGAGAACCAGGTGAGAGCAGTCCCAGAGATCCCAAGGTCAGGGTTATGGGTATCCCTAACCCTAACCCTAACCCTAACCCTAACCC
Organism: Amia ocellicauda; assembly: GCF_036373705.1. Classification (NCBI taxonomy): domain Eukaryota; kingdom Metazoa; phylum Chordata; class Actinopteri; order Amiiformes; family Amiidae; genus Amia; species Amia ocellicauda. Next base: position 40,298,370 of record NC_089851.1, on the reverse strand, counting down.
TGTGAGGAGAGGTTGGGTGGTGGTTGAGCAGCCTCGCCATGTCACTTGGTAGGACCGGTCACTGAGGTAGGGAGGAGAACCAGGTGAGAGCAGTCCCAGAGATCCCAAGGTCAGGGTTAGGGGTAACCCTAATCCTAACCCTAACCCCAACCCCAACCCTAACCCTAACCCCAACCCCAACCCTAACCCTGTGAGGAGAGGTTGGGGGGTGGATGAGGAGCCTCGCCATGTCACTTGGTAGGACCGGTCACTGAGGTAGGGAGGAGAACCAGGTGAGAGCATTCCCAGAGATCCCAAGGTCAGGGTTAGGGTAACCCAAAACATAACCCTAACCCTAACCCTGACCCTAACCCTAACCCTAAAACCCTAAAACCCTAACCCTAACCCTTACACTAACCCCAACCCCAACCCCAACACTAACCTTGTGAGGAGAGGTTGGGGGGAGGATGAGGAGCCTCGCCATGTCACTTGGTAGGACCGGTCACTGAGGTAGGGAGGACAACCAGGTGAGAGCAGTGCCAGAGATCCCAAGGTCAGGGTTACGGGTAACCCTACCCTAACTCTAACCCTAAAACCCTAAAACCCTAACCCTAACCCTAACCCCAACCCCAACCCCAACCCTAAACCTGTGAGGAGAGGTTGGGGGGTGGATGAGGAGTCTCGCCATGTCACTTGGTAGGACCGGTCACTGAGGTAGGGAGGAGAACCAGGCGAGAGCAGTCCCAGAGATCCCAAGGTCAGGGTTAGGTGTAACCCTAACCCTAACCCTAACCCTAACCCTAACCTCAACCCCAACCCCAACACTAACCCTGTGAGGAGAGGTTGGGGGGTGGATGAGGATCCTCCCCATGTCACTTGGTAGGACCGGTCACTGAGGTAGGGAGGAGAACCAGGTGAGAGCAGTCCCAGAGATCCCAAGGTCAGGGTTAGAGTAACCCTAACCCTAACCCTAACCCTGTGAGGAGAGGTTGGGGGGTGGATGAGGATCCTCGCCATGTCACTTGGTAGGACCGGTCACTGAGGTAGGGAGGAGAACCAGATGAGAGCAGTCCCAGAGATCCCAAGGTCAGGGTTATGGGTAACCCTAACCCAAACCTTAACCCTAACCCTAACCCTGTGAGGAGAGGTTGGGGGGTGGATGAGGAGCCTCGCCATGTCACTTGGTTGGACCGGTCACTGAGGTAAGGAGGAGAACCAGGTGAGAGCAGTCTCAGATATCCCAAGGTCAGGGTTAGGGTTACCCCTAACCCTAACCCTAACCCTAAACCTAACCCTGTGAGGAGAGGATGGGGGGTGGATGAGGAGCCTCGCCATGTCACTTGGTAGGACCGGTCACTGAGGTAGGGAGGAGAACTAGGTGAGAGCAGTCCCAGAGATCCCAAGGTCAGGGTTAGGTGGAACCCTAACCCTAACCCTAACCCTAACCCTAACCCTAATCCTAACCCTAACCCCAACCCCAACCCCAACACTAACCCTGTGAGGAGAGGTTGGGGGGTGGATGAGGATCCTCGCCATGTCACTTGGTAGGACCGGTCACTGAGGTTGGGAGGAGAACCAGGTGAGAGCAGTCCCAGAGATCCCAAGGTCAGGGTTACGGGTAACCCTAACCCTAACCCTAACCCTAACCCTAAAACCCTAAAACCCTAACCCTAACCCTTACCCTAACCCTAACCCCAACCCCAACCCCAACCCCAACCCCAACCCTAACCCTAACCCTGTGAGGAGAGCTTGGGGGGTGGATGAGGAGCCTCGCCATGTCACTTGGTAGGACCGGTCACTGAGGTAGGGAGGAGAACCAGGTGAGAGCAGTCCCAGAGATCCCAAGGTCAGGGTTAGGGGTAACCCTAACCCTAACCCTAACCCTGAAACCCTAAAGCCCTAACCCTAACCCCAACCCCAACCCCAACCCTGTGAGGAGAGGTTGGGGGGTGGATGAGGAGTCTCGCCATGTCACTTGGTAGGACCGGTCACTGAGGTAGGGAGGAGAACCAGGTGAGAGCAGTCCCAGAGATCCCAAGGTCAGGGTTAGGGTAACCCTAAACCTAACCCTAACCCTAACCCTGTGAGGAGAGGTTGGGGGGTGGATGAGGAGCCTCGCCATGTCACTTGGTAGGACCGGTCACTGAGGTAGGAAAGAGAACCAGGTGAGAGCAGTCCCAGAGATCCCAAGGTCAGGGTTAGGTGTAACCCTAACCCTAACCCTAACCCTAACCCTAACCCTAAAACCCTAACCCTAACCCTAACCCTAAAACCCTAAAACCCTAACCCTAACCTTAACCCTGACCCTAACCCTCACCCTAAAACCCTAAAACCCTAACCCTAACCCTTACACTAACCCCAACCCCAACCCCAACACTAACCTTGTGAGGAGAGGTTGGGGGGTGGATGAGGAGCCTCGCCATGTCACTTGGTAGGACCGGTCACTGAGGTAGGGAGGAGATCCAGGTGAGAGCAGTGCCAGAGATCCCAAGGTCAGGGTTACGGGTAACCCTACCCTAACCCTAACCCTAACCCTAACCCTAAAACCCTAAAACCCTAACCCTAACCCTAACCCCAACCCCAACCCCAACCCTAAACCTGTGAGGAGAGGTTGGGGGGTGGATGAGGAGTCTAGCCATGTCACTTGGTAGGACCGGTCACTGACGTAGGGAGGAGAACTAGGTGAGAGCAGTCCCAGAGATCCCAAGGTCAGGGTTAGGGTAACCCTAACCCTAACCCTAACCCTAACCCTGTGAGGAGAGGTTGGGGGGTGGATGAGGAGCCTCGCCATGTCACTTGGTAGAACCGTTCACTGAGGTAGGGAGGAGAACAAGGTGAGAGCAGTCCCAGAGATCCCAAGGTCAGGGTTAGGGGAAACCCTAACCCTAACCCTAACCCTAACCCTAAAACCCTAAAACCCTAACCCTATCCCTAACCGTAACCCCAACCCCAGCCCTAACCCCAACCCCAACCCCAACCCCAAACTTAACCCTGTGAGGAGAGGTTGGGGGGTGGATGAGGAGCCTCTCCATGTCACTTGGTAGGACCGTTCACTGAGGTAGGGAGGAGAACCAGGTGAGAGCAGTCCCAGAGATCCCAAGGTCAGGGTTAGGTGTAACCCTAACCCTAACCCTAACCCTAACCCTAACCCTAATCCTAACCCTAACCCTAACCCTAACCCTGTGAGGAGAGGTTGGGGGGTGGATGAGGAGCCTCGCCATGTCACTTGGTAGGACCGGTCACTGAAGTAGGGAGGAGAACCAGATGAGAGCAGTCCCAGACATCCCAAGGTCAGGGTTAGGGTAACCCAAACCCTAACCCTAACCCTAACCCTAAAACCCTAACCCTAACCCTAACCCTAAAACCCTAAAACCCTAACCCTAACCTTAACCCTGACCCTAACCCTCACCCTAAAACCCTAAAACCCTAACCCTAACCCTTACACTAACCCCAACCCCAACCCCAACACTAACCTTGTGAGGAGAGGTTGGGGGGTGGATGAGGAGCCTCGCCATGTCACTTGGTAGGACCGGTCACTGAGGTAGGGAGGAGATCCAGGTGAGAGCAGTGCCAGAGATCCCAAGGTCAGGGTTACGGGTAACCCTACCCTAACCCTAACCCTAACCCTAACCCTAAAACCCTAAAACCCTAACCCTAACCCTAACCCCAACCCCAACCCCAACCCTAAACCTGTGAGGAGAGGTTGGGGGGTGGATGAGGAGTCTAGCCATGTCACTTGGTAGGACCGGTCACTGACGTAGGGAGGAGAACTAGGTGAGAGCAGTCCCAGAGATCCCAAGGTCAGGGTTAGGGTAACCCTAACCCTAACCCTAACCCTAACCCTGTGAGGAGAGGTTGGGGGGTGGATGAGGAGCCTCGCCATGTCACTTGGTAGAACCGTTCACTGAGGTAGGGAGGAGAACAAGGTGAGAGCAGTCCCAGAGATCCCAAGGTCAGGGTTAGGGGTAACCCTAACCCTAACCCTAACCCTAACCCTAAAACCCTAAAACCCTAACCCTATCCCTAACCGTAACCCCAACCCCAGCCCTAACCCCAACCCCAACCCCAACCCCAACCCTAACCCTGTGAGGAGAGGTTGGGGGGTGGATGAGGAGCCTCGCCATGTCACTTGGTAGGACCGGTCAGTGAGGTAGGGAGGAGAACCAGGTGAGAGCAGTCCCAGAGATCCCAAGGTCAGGGTTAGGGGTAACCCTAACCCTAACACAAAACCCTAACCTTAAAACCCTAAAACCCTAACCCTATCCCTAACCCTAACCCCAACCCAAACCCTAACCCTGTGGGAAGAGGTTGGGGGGTTGATGAGGAGCCTCGCCATGTCACCTGGTAGGACCGGTCACTGAGGTAGGGAGGAGAACCAGGTGAGAGCAGTCCCAGAGATCCCAAGGTCAGGGTTAGGTGTAACCCTAACCCTAACCCTAACCCTAAAACCCTAAAACCTTACCCCTAACCCTAACCCCAACCCCAACCCCAACCCCAAACCTAACCCTGTGAGGAGAGGTTGGGGGGTGGTTGAGGAGCCTCTCCATGTCATATGGTAGGACCGTTCACTGAGGTAGGGAGGAGAACCAGGTGAGAGCAGTGCCAGAGATCTCAAGGTCAGGGTTACGGGTAACCCTAACCATAACCATAACCCTAACCCTAACCCTAAGACCCTAAAACCCTAACCCTAACCCTAACCCTAACCCCAACCCCAACCCCAACCCTAACCCTGTGAGGAGAGGTTGGGGGGTAAATGAGGAGCCTCGCCATGTCACTTGGTTGGACCGGTCACTGAGGTAGGGAGGAGAACCAGGTGTTAGCAGTCCCAGAGATCCCAAGGTCAGGGTTAGGGTTACCCCTATCCCTAACCCTAACCCTGTGAGGAGAGTTTGGGGGGTGGATGAGTAGCCTCTCCATGTCACTTGGTAGGACCGGTCACTGAGGTAGGGAGGAGAACCAGGCGAGAGCAGTCCCAGAGATCCCAAAGTCAGGGTTAGGTGTAACCCTAACCCAAACCTTAACCCTAACCCTAACCCTAACCCTAACCTCAACCCGAACCCCAACACTAACCCTGTGAGGAGAGGTTGGGGGGTGGATGAGGATCCTCGCCATGTCACTTGGTAGGACCGGTCACTGAGGTAGGGAGGAGAACCAGGTGAGAGCAGTCCCAGAGATCCCAAGGTCAGGGTTAGGGTAACCCTAACCCTAACCCTAACCCTGTGAGGAGAGGTTGGGGGGGTGGATGAGGATCCTCGCCATGTCACTTGGTAGGACCGGTCACTGAGGTAGGGAGGAGAACCAGGTGAGAGCAGTCCCAGAGATCCCAAGGTCAGGGTTAGGGTAACCCTAACCCTAACCCTAACCCTGTGAGGAGAGGTTGGGGGGGTGGATGAGGAGCCTCGCCATGTCACTTGGTAGGACCGGTCACTGAGGTAGGGAGGAGATCCAGGTGAGAGCAGTGCCAGAGATCCCAAGGTCAGGGTTACGGGTAACCCTAACCCTAACCCTAACCCTAACCCTAAAACCCTAAAACCCTAACCCTAACCCTTACCCTAACCCTAACCCCAACCCCAACCCCAACCCCAACCCCAACCCTAACCCTAACCCTGTGAGGAGAGCTTGGGGGGTGGATGAGGAGCCTCGCCATGTCACTTGGTAGGACCGGTCACTGAGGTAGGGAGGAGAACCAGGTGAGAGCAGTCCCAGAGATCCCAAGGTCAGGGTTAGGGGTAACCCTAACCCTAACCCTAACCCTGAAACCCTAAAGCCCTAACCCTAACCCCAACCCCAACCCCAACCCTGTGAGGAGAGGTTGGGGGGTGGATGAGGAGTCTCGCCATGTCACTTGGTAGGACCGGTCACTGAGGTAGGGAGGAGAACCAGGTGAGAGCAGTCCCAGAGATCCCAAGGTCAGGGTTAGGGTAACCCTAAACCTAACCCTAACCCTAACCCTGTGAGGAGAGGTTGGGGGGTGGATGAGGAGCCTCGCCATGTCACTTGGTAGGACCGGTCACTGAGGTAGGAAAGAGAACCAGGTGAGAGCAGTCCCAGAGATCCCAAGGTCAGGGTTAGGTGTAACCCTAACCCTAACCCTAACCCTAACCCTAACCCTAAAACCCTAACCCTAACCCTAACCCTAAAACCCTAAAACCCTAACCCTAACCTTAACCCTGACCCTAACCCTCACCCTAAAACCCTAAAACCCTAACCCTAACCCTTACACTAACCCCAACCCCAACCCCAACACTAACCTTGTGAGGAGAGGTTGGGGGGTGGATGAGGAGCCTCGCCATGTCACTTGGTAGGACCGGTCACTGAGGTAGGGAGGAGATCCAGGTGAGAGCAGTGCCAGAGATCCCAAGGTCAGGGTTACGGGTAACCCTACCCTAACCCTAACCCTAACCCTAACCCTAAAACCCTAAAACCCTAACCCTAACCCTAACCCCAACCCCAACCCCAACCCTAAACCTGTGAGGAGAGGTTGGGGGGTGGATGAGGAGTCTAGCCATGTCACTTGGTAGGACCGGTCACTGACGTAGGGAGGAGAACTAGGTGAGAGCAGTCCCAGAGATCCCAAGGTCAGGGTTAGGGTAACCCTAACCCTAACCCTAACCCTAACCCTGTGAGGAGAGGTTGGGGGGTGGATGAGGAGCCTCGCCATGTCACTTGGTAGAACCGTTCACTGAGGTAGGGAGGAGAACAAGGTGAGAGCAGTCCCAGAGATCCCAAGGTCAGGGTTAGGGGAAACCCTAACCCTAACCCTAACCCTAACCCTAAAACCCTAAAACCCTAACCCTATCCCTAACCGTAACCCCAACCCCAGCCCTAACCCCAACCCCAACCCCAACCCCAAACTTAACCCTGTGAGGAGAGGTTGGGGGGTGGATGAGGAGCCTCTCCATGTCACTTGGTAGGACCGTTCACTGAGGTAGGGAGGAGAACCAGGTGAGAGCAGTCCCAGAGATCCCAAGGTCAGGGTTAGGTGTAACCCTAACCCTAACCCTAACCCTAACCCTAACCCTAATCCTAACCCTAACCCTAACCCTAACCCTGTGAGGAGAGGTTGGGGGGTGGATGAGTAGCCTCGCCATGTCACTTGGTAGGACCGGTCACTGAAGTAGGGAGGAGAACCAGATGAGAGCAGTCCCAGACATCCCAAGGTCAGGGTTAGGGTAACCCAAACCCTAACCCTAACCCTAACCCTAAAACCCTAACCCTAACCCTAACCCTAAAACCCTAAAACCCTAACCCTAACCTTAACCCTGACCCTAACCCTCACCCTAAAACCCTAAAACCCTAACCCTAACCCTTACACTAACCCCAACCCCAACCCCAACACTAACCTTGTGAGGAGAGGTTGGGGGGTGGATGAGGAGCCTCGCCATGTCACTTGGTAGGACCGGTCACTGAGGTAGGGAGGAGATCCAGGTGAGAGCAGTGCCAGAGATCCCAAGGTCAGGGTTACGGGTAACCCTACCCTAACCCTAACCCTAACCCTAACCCTAAAACCCTAAAACCCTAACCCTAACCCTAACCCCAACCCCAACCCCAACCCTAAACCTGTGAGGAGAGGTTGGGGGGTGGATGAGGAGTCTAGCCATGTCACTTGGTAGGACCGGTCACTGACGTAGGGAGGAGAACTAGGTGAGAGCAGTCCCAGAGATCCCAAGGTCAGGGTTAGGGTAACCCTAACCCTAACCCTAACCCTAACCCTGTGAGGAGAGGTTGGGGGGTGGATGAGGAGCCTCGCCATGTCACTTGGTAGAACCGTTCACTGAGGTAGGGAGGAGAACAAGGTGAGAGCAGTCCCAGAGATCCCAAGGTCAGGGTTAGGGGTAACCCTAACCCTAACCCTAACCCTAACCCTAAAACCCTAAAACCCTAACCCTATCCCTAACCGTAACCCCAACCCCAGCCCTAACCCCAACCCCAACCCCAACCCCAACCCTAACCCTGTGAGGAGAGGTTGGGGGGTGGATGAGGAGCCTCGCCATGTCACTTGGTAGGACCGGTCAGTGAGGTAGGGAGGAGAACCAGGTGAGAGCAGTCCCAGAGATCCCAAGGTCAGGGTTAGGGGTAACCCTAACCCTAACACAAAACCCTAACCTTAAAACCCTAAAACCCTAACCCTATCCCTAACCCTAACCCCAACCCAAACCCTAACCCTGTGGGAAGAGGTTGGGGGGTTGATGAGGAGCCTCGCCATGTCACCTGGTAGGACCGGTCACTGAGGTAGGGAGGAGAACCAGGTGAGAGCAGTCCCAGAGATCCCAAGGTCAGGGTTAGGTGTAACCCTAACCCTAACCCTAACCCTAAAACCCTAAAACCTTACCCCTAACCCTAACCCCAACCCCAACCCCAACCCCAAACCTAACCCTGTGAGGAGAGGTTGGGGGGTGGTTGAGGAGCCTCTCCATGTCATATGGTAGGACCGTTCACTGAGGTAGGGAGGAGAACCAGGTGAGAGCAGTGCCAGAGATCTCAAGGTCAGGGTTACGGGTAACCCTAACCATAACCATAACCCTAACCCTAACCCTAAGACCCTAAAACCCTAACCCTAACCCTAACCCTAACCCCAACCCCAACCCCAACCCTAACCCTGTGAGGAGAGGTTGGGGGGTAAATGAGGAGCCTCGCCATGTCACTTGGTTGGACCGGTCACTGAGGTAGGGAGGAGAACCAGGTGTTAGCAGTCCCAGAGATCCCAAGGTCAGGGTTAGGGTTACCCCTATCCCTAACCCTAACCCTGTGAGGAGAGTTTGGGGGGTGGATGAGTAGCCTCTCCATGTCACTTGGTAGGACCGGTCACTGAGGTAGGGAGGAGAACCAGGCGAGAGCAGTCCCAGAGATCCCAAAGTCAGGGTTAGGTGTAACCCTAACCCAAACCTTAACCCTAACCCTAACCCTAACCCTAACCTCAACCCGAACCCCAACACTAACCCTGTGAGGAGAGGTTGGGGGGTGGATGAGGATCCTCGCCATGTCACTTGGTAGGACCGGTCACTGAGGTAGGGAGGAGAACCAGGTGAGAGCAGTCCCAGAGATCCCAAGGTCAGGGTTAGGGTAACCCTAACCCTAACCCTAACCCTGTGAGGAGAGGTTGGGGGGGTGGATGAGGATCCTCGCCATGTCACTTGGTAGGACCGGTCACTGAGGTAGGGAGGAGAACCAGGTGAGAGCAGTCCCAGAGATCCCAAGGTCAGGGTTAGGGTAACCCTAACCCTAACCCTAACCCTGTGAGGAGAGGTTGGGGGGGTGGATGAGGAGCCTCGCCATGTCACTTGGTAGGACCGGTCACTGAGGTAGGGAGGAGATCCAGGTGAGAGCAGTGCCAGAGATCCCAAGGTCAGGGTTACGGGTAACCCTACCCTAACCCTAACCCTAACCCAAACCCTAAAACCCTAAAACCCTAACCCTAACCCTAACCCCAACCCCAACCCCAACCCTAAACCTGTGAGGAGAGGTTGGGGGGTGGATGAGGAGTCTAGCCATGTCACTTGGTAGGACCGGTCACTGACGTAGGGAGGAGAACTAGGTGAGAGCAGTCCCAGAGATCCCAAGGTCAGGGTTAGGGTAACCCTAACCCTAAACCTAACCCTAACCCTGTGAGGAGAGGTTGGGGGGTGGATGAGGAGCCTCGCCATGTCACTTGGTAGAACCGTTCACTGAGGTAGGGAGGAGAACAAGGTGAGAGCAGTCCCAGAGATCCCAAGGTCAGGGTTAGGGGAAACCCTAACCCTAACCCTAACCCTAACCCTAAAACCCTAAAACCCTAACCCTATCCCTAACCGTAACCCCAACCCCAGCCCTAACCCCAACCCCAACCCCAACCCCAAACTTAACCCTGTGAGGAGAGGTTGGGGGGTGGATGAGGAGCCTCTCCATGTCACTTGGTAGGACCGTTCACTGAGGTAGGGAGGAGAACCAGGTGAGAGCAGTCCCAGAGATCCCAAGGTCAGGGTTAGGTGTAACCCTAACCCTAACCCTAACCCTAACCCTAACCCTAATCCTAACCCTAACCCTAACCCTAACCCTGTGAGGAGAGGTTGGGGGGTGGATGAGGAGCCTCGCCATGTCACTTGGTAGGACCGGTCACTGAAGTAGGGAGGAGAACCAGATGAGAGCAGTCCCAGACATCCCAAGGTCAGGGTTAGGGTAACCCAAACCCTAACCCTAACCCTAACCCTAACCCTAACCCTAAAACCCTAACCCTAACCCTAACCCTAAAACCCTAAAACCCTAACCCTAACCTTAACCCTGACCCTAACCCTCACCCTAAAACCCTAAAACCCTAACCCTAACCCTTACACTAACCCCAACCCCAACCCCAACACTAACCTTGTGAGGAGAGGTTGGGGGGTGGATGAGGAGCCTCGCCATGTCACTTGGTAGGACCGGTCACTGAGGTAGGGAGGAGATCCAGGTGAGAGCAGTGCCAGAGATCCCAAGGTCAGGGTTACGGGTAACCCTACCCTAACCCTAACCCTAACCCTAACCCTAAAACCCTAAAACCCTAACCCTAACCCTAACCCCAACCCCAACCCCAACCCTAAACCTGTGAGGAGAGGTTGGGGGGTGGATGAGGAGTCTAGCCATGTCACTTGGTAGGACCGGTCACTGACGTAGGGAGGAGAACTAGGTGAGAGCAGTCCCAGAGATCCCAAGGTCAGGGTTAGGGTAACCCTAACCCTAACCCTAACCCTAACCCTGTGAGGAGAGGTTGGGGGGTGGATGAGGAGCCTCGCCATGTCACTTGGTAGAACCGTTCACTGAGGTAGGGAGGAGAACAAGGTGAGAGCAGTCCCAGAGATCCCAAGGTCAGGGTTAGGGGTAACCCTAACCCTAACCCTAACCCTAACCCTAAAACCCTAAAACCCTAACCCTATCCCTAACCGTAACCCCAACCCCAGCCCTAACCCCAACCCCAACCCCAACCCCAACCCTAACCCTGTGAGGAGAGGTTGGGGGGTGGATGAGGAGCCTCGCCATGTCACTTGGTAGGACCGGTCAGTGAGGTAGGGAGGAGAACCAGGTGAGAGCAGTCCCAGAGATCCCAAGGTCAGGGTTAGGGGTAACCCTAACCCTAACACAAAACCCTAACCTTAAAACCCTAAAACCCTAACCCTATCCCTAACCCTAACCCCAACCCAAACCCTAACCCTGTGGGAAGAGGTTGGGGGGTTGATGAGGAGCCTCGCCATGTCACCTGGTAGGACCGGTCACTGAGGTAGGGAGGAGAACCAGGTGAGAGCAGTCCCAGAGATCCCAAGGTCAGGGTTAGGTGTAACCCTAACCCTAACCCTAACCCTAAAACCCTAAAACCTTACCCCTAACCCTAACCCCAACCCCAACCCCAACCCCAAACCTAACCCTGTGAGGAGAGGTTGGGGGGTGGTTGAGGAGCCTCTCCATGTCATATGGTAGGACCGTTCACTGAGGTAGGGAGGAGAACCAGGTGAGAGCAGTGCCAGAGATCTCAAGGTCAGGGTTACGGGTAACCCTAACCATAACCATAACCCTAACCCTAACCCTAAGACCCTAAAACCCTAACCCTAACCCTAACCCTAACCCCAACCCCAACCCCAACCCTAACCCTGTGAGGAGAGGTTGGGGGGTAAATGAGGAGCCTCGCCATGTCACTTGGTTGGACCGGTCACTGAGGTAGGGAGGAGAACCAGGTGTTAGCAGTCCCAGAGATCCCAAGGTCAGGGTTAGGGTTACCCCTATCCCTAACCCTAACCCTGTGAGGAGAGTTTGGGGGGTGGATGAGTAGCCTCTCCATGTCACTTGGTAGGACCGGTCACTGAGGTAGGGAGGAGAACCAGGCGAGAGCAGTCCCAGAGATCCCAAAGTCAGGGTTAGGTGTAACCCTAACCCAAACCTTAACCCTAACCCTAACCCTAACCCTAACCTCAACCCGAACCCCAACACTAACCCTGTGAGGAGAGGTTGGGGGGTGGATGAGGATCCTCGCCATGTCACTTGGTAGGACCGGTCACTGAGGTAGGGAGGAGAACCAGGTGAGAGCAGTCCCAGAGATCCCAAGGTCAGGGTTAGGGTAACCCTAACCCTAACCCTAACCCTGTGAGGAGAGGTTGGGGGGGTGGATGAGGATCCTCGCCATGTCACTTGGTAGGACCGGTCACTGAGGTAGGGAGGAGAACCAGGTGAGAGCAGTCCCAGAGATCCCAAGGTCAGGGTTAGGGTAACCCTAACCCTAACCCTAACCCTGTGAGGAGAGGTTGGGGGGGTGGATGAGGAGCCTCTCCATGTCACTTGGTAGGACCGTTCACTGAGGTAGGGAGGAGAACCAGGTAAGAGCAGTCCCAGAGATCCCAAGGTCAGGGTTAGGTGTAACCCTAACCCTAACCCTAACCCTAACCCTAACCCTAACCCTAATCCTAACCCTAACCCCAACCCCAACCCCAACACTAACCCTAACCCTGTGAGGAGAGGTTGGGGGGTGGATGAGGATCCTCGCCATGTCACTTGGTAGGACCGGTCACTGAGGTAGGGAGGAGAACCAGGTGAGAGCAGTCCCAGAGATCCCAAGGTCAGGGTTATGGGTATCCCTAACCCTAACCCTAACCCTAACCCTAACCCTGTGAGGAGAGGTTGGGGGGTGGTTGAGCAGCCTCGCCATGTCACTTGGTAGGACCGGTCACTGAGGTAGGGAGGAGAACCAGGTGAGAGCAGTCCCAGAGATCCCAAGGTCAGGGTTAGGGGTAACCCTAATCCTAACCCTAACCCCAACCCCAACCCTAACCCTAACCCCAACCCCAACCCTAACCCTGTGAGGAGAGGTTGGGGGGTGGATGAGGAGCCTCGCCATGTCACTTGGTAGGACCGGTCACTGAGGTAGGGAGGAGAACCAGGTGAGAGCATTCCCAGAGATCCCAAGGTCAGGGTTAGGGTAACCCAAAACATAACCCTAACCCTAACCCTGACCCTAACCCTAACCCTAAAACCCTAAAACCCTAACCCTAACCCTTACACTAACCCCAACCCCAACCCCAACACTAACCTTGTGAGGAGAGGTTGGGGGGAGGATGAGGAGCCTCGCCATGTCACTTGGTAGGACCGGTCACTGAGGTAGGGAGGAGAACCAGGTGAGAGCAGTGCCAGAGATCCCAAGGTCAGGGTTACGGGTAACCCTACCCTAACCCTAACCCTAAAACCCTAAAACCCTAACCCTAACCCTAACCCCAACCCCAACCCCAACCCTAAACCTGTGAGGAGAGGTTGGGGGGTGGATGAGGAGTCTCGCCATGTCACTTGGTAGGACCGGTCACTGAGGTAGGGAGGAGAACCAGGCGAGAGCAGTCCCAGAGATCCCAAGGTCAGGGTTAGGTGTAACCCTAACCCTAACCCTAACCCTAACCCTAACCTCAACCCCAACCCCAACACTAACCCTGTGAGGAGAGGTTGGGGGGTGGATGAGGATCCTCCCCATGTCACTTGGTAGGACCGGTCACTGAGGTAGGGAGGAGAACCAGGTGAGAGCAGTCCCAGAGATCCCAAGGTCAGGGTTAGAGTAACCCTAACCCTAACCCTAACCCTGTGAGGAGAGGTTGGGGGGTGGATGAGGATCCTCGCCATGTCACTTGGTAGGACCGGTCACTGAGGTAGGGAGGAGAACCAGATGAGAGCAGTCCCAGAGATCCCAAGGTCAGGGTTATGGGTAACCCTAACCCAAACCTTAACCCTAACCCTAACCCTGTGAGGAGAGGTTGGGGGGTGGATGAGGAGCCTCGCCATGTCACTTGGTTGGACCGGTCACTGAGGTAAGGAGGAGAACCAGGTGAGAGCAGTCTCAGATATCCCAAGGTCAGGGTTAGGGTTACCCCTAACCCTAACCCTAACCCTAACCCTAACCCTGTGAGGAGAGGATGGGGGGTGGATGAGGAGCCTCGCCATGTCACTTGGTAGGACCGGTCACTGAGGTAGGGAGGAGAACTAGGTGAGAGCAGTCCCAGAGATCCCAAGGTCAGGGTTAGGTGGAACCCTAACCCTAACCCTAACCCTAACCCTAACCCTAATCCTAACCCTAACCCCAACCCCAACCCCAACACTAACCCTGTGAGGAGAGGTTGGGGGGTGGATGAGGATCCTCGCCATGTCACTTGGTAGGACCGGTCACTGAGGTTGGGAGGAGAACCAGGTGAGAGCAGTCCCAGAGATCCCAAGGTCAGGGTTACGGGTAACCCTAACCCTAACCCTAACCCTAACCCTAAAACCCTAAAACCCTAACCCTAACCCTAACCCTAACCCTAACCCCAACCCTAACCCCAACCCCAACCCCAACCCTAACCCTAACCCTGTGAGGAGAGCTTGGGGGGTGGATGAGGAGCCTCGCCATGTCACTTGGTAGGACCGGTCACTGAGGTAGGGAGGAGAACCAGGTGAGAGCAGTCCCAGAGATCCCAAGGTCAGGGTTAGGGGTAACCCTAACCCTAACCCTAACCCTGAAACCCTAAAGCCCTAACCCTAACCCCAACCCCAACCCCAACCCTGTGAGGAGAGGTTGGGGGGTGGATGAGGAGTCTCGCCATGTCACTTGGTAGGACCGGTCACTGAGGTAGGGAGGAGAACCAGGTGAGAGCAGTCCCAGAGATCCCAAGGTCAGGGTTAGGGTAACCCTAAACCTAACCCTAACCCTAACCCTGTGAGGAGAGGTTGGGGGGTGGATGAGGAGCCTCGCCATGTCACTTGGTAGGACCGGTCACTGAGGTAGGAAAGAGAACCAGGTGAGAGCAGTCCCAGAGATCCCAAGGTCAGGGTTAGGTGTAACTCTAACCCTAACCCTAACCCTAACCCTAACCCTAACCCTAAAACCCTAACCCTAACCCTAACCCTAAAACCCTAAAACCCTAACCCTAACCCTAACGCTACCCCTAACCCTAACCCCAACCCCAACCCCAACCCTAACCCCAACCCAACCCTGTGAGGAGAGGTTGGGGGGTGGAGGAGGAGCCTCGCCATGACACTTGGTAGGACCGGTCACTGAGGTAGGGAGGAGAACCAGGTGAGAGCAGTCCCATAGATCCCAAGGTCAGGGTTAGGGGTCACCCTAACCCTAACCCTAACCCTAACCATAAAACCCTAAAACACTAACCCTAACCCTAACCCTAACCCCAACCCCAACCCTTACCCCAACCCCAACCCGAACCCTAACCCCAACCCCAACCCTAACCCTGAGAGGAAAGGTTGGGGGGTGGATGAGGAGTCTCGCCATGTCAATTGGTGGGACCGGTCACTGAGGTAGGGAGGAGAACCAGGTGAGAGCAGTGCCAGAGATCCCAAGGTCAGGGTTACGGGTAACCCTACCCTAACCCTAACCCTAACCCTAACCCTAAAACCCTAAAACCCTAACCCTAACCCTAACCCCAACCCCAACCCCAACCCTAAACCTGTGAGGAGAGGTTGGGGGGTGGATGAGGAGTCTAGCCATGTCACTTGGTAGGACCGGTCACTGACGTAGGGAGGAGAACTAGGTGAGAGCAGTCCCAGAGATCCCAAGGTCAGGGTTAGGGTAACCCTAACCCTAACCCTAACCCTAACCCTGTGAGGAGAGGTTGGGGGGTGGATGAGGAGCCTCGCCATGTCACTTGGTAGAACCGTTCACTGAGGTAGGGAGGAGAACAAGGTGAGAGCAGTCCCAGAGATCCCAAGGTCAGGGTTAGGGGTAACCCTAACCCTAACCCTAACCCTAACCCTAAAACCCTAAAACCCTAACCCTATCCCTAACCGTAACCCCAACCCCAGCCCTAACCCCAACCCCAACCCCAACCCCAACCCTAACCCTGTGAGGAGAGGTTGGGGGGTGGATGAGGAGCCTCGCCATGTCACTTGGTAGGACCGGTCAGTGAGGTAGGGAGGAGAACCAGGTGAGAGCAGTCCCAGAGATCCCAAGGTCAGGGTTAGGGGTAACCCTAACCCTAACACAAAACCCTAACCTTAAAACCCTAAAAAACTAACCCTATCCCTAACCCTAACCCCAACCCAAACCCTAACCCTGTGGGAAGAGGTTGGGGGGTTGATGAGGAGCCTCGCCATGTCACCTGGTAGGACCGGTCACTGAGGTAAGGAGGAGAACCAGGTGAGAGCAGTCCCAGAGATCCCAAGGTCAGGGTTAGGTGTAACCCTAACCCTAACCCTAACCCTAAAACCCTAAAACCTTACCCCTAACCCTAACCCCAACCCCAACCCCAACCCCAAACCTAACCCTGTGAGGAGAGGTTGGGGGGTGGTTGAGGAGCCTCTCCATGTCATATGGTAGGACCGTTCACTGAGGTAGGGAGGAGAACCAGGTGAGAGCAGTGCCAGAGATCTCAAGGTCAGGGTTACGGGTAACCCTAACCCTAACCATAACCCTAACCCTAACCCTAAGACCCTAAAACCCTAACCCTAACCCTAACCCTAACCCCAACCCCAACCCCAACCCTAACCCTGTGAGGAGAGGTTGGGGGGTAAATGAGGAGCCTCGCCATGTCACTTGGTTGGACCGGTCACTGAGGTAGGGAGGAGAACCAGGTGAGAGCAGTCCCAGAGATCCCAAGGTCAGGGTTAGGGTTACCCCTATCCCTAACCCTAACCCTGTGAGGAGAGTTTGGGGGGTGGATGAGTAGCCTCTCCATGTCACTTGGTAGGACCGGTCACTGAGGTAGGGAGGAGAACCAGGCGAGAGCAGTCCCAGAGATCCCAAAGTCAGGGTTAGGTGTAACCCTAACCCAAACCTTAACCCTAACCCTAACCCTAACCCTAACCTCAACCCGAACCCCAACACTAACCCTGTGAGGAGAGGTTGGGGGGTGGATGAGGATCCTCGCCATGTCACTTGGTAGGACCGGTCACTGAGGTAGGGAGGAGAACCAGGTGAGAGCAGTCCCAGAGATCCCAAGGTCAGGGTTAGGGTAACCCTAACCCTAACCCTGTGAGGAGAGGTTGGGGGGGTGGATGAGGATCCTCGCCATGTCACTTGGTAGGACCGGTCACTGAGGTAGGGAGGAGAACCAGGTGAGAGCAGTCCCAGAGATCCCAAGGTCAGGGTTAGGGTAACCCTAACCCTAACCCTAACCCTGTGAGGAGAGGTTGGGGGGGTGGATGAGGAGCCTCTCCATGTCACTTGGTAGGACCGTTCACTGAGGTAGGGAGGAGAACCAGGTAAGAGCAGTCCCAGAGATCCCAAGGTCAGGGTTAGGTGTAACCCTAACCCTAACCCTAACCCTAACCCTAACCCTAACCCTAATCCTAACCCTAACCCTAACCCCAACCCCAACCCCAACACTAACCCTAACCCTGTGAGGAGAGGTTGGGGGGTGGATGAGGATCCTCGCCATGTCACTTGGTAGGACCGGTCACTGAGGTAGGGAGGAGAACCAGGTGAGAGCAGTCCCAGAGATCCCAAGGTCAGGGTTATGGGTATCCCTAACCCTAACCCTAACCCTAACCCTAACCCTGTGAGGAGAGGTTGGGGGGTGGTTGAGCAGCCTCGCCATGTCACTTGGTAGGACCGGTCACTGAGGTAGGGAGGAGAACCAGGTGAGAGCAGTCCCAGAGATCCCAAGGTCAGGGTTAGGGGTAACCCTAATCCTAACCCTAACCCCAACCCCAACCCTAACCCTAACCCCAACCCCAACCCTAACCCTGTGAGGAGAGGTTGGGGGGTGGATGAGGAGCCTCGCCATGTCACTTGGTAGGACCGGTCACTGAGGTAGGGAGGAGAACCAGGTGAGAGCATTCCCAGAGATCCCAAGGTCAGGGTTAGGGTAACCCTAAACCTAACCCTAACCCTAACCCTGACCCTAACCCTAACCCTAAAACCCTAAAACCCTAACCCTAACCCGTACACTAACCCCAACCCCAACCCCAACACTAACCTTGTGAGGAGAGGTTGGGGGGAGGATGAGGAGCCTCGCCATGTCACTTGGTAGGACCGGTCACTGAGGTAGGGAGGAGAACCAGGTGAGAGCAGTGCCAGAGATCCCAAGGTCAGGGTTACGGGTAACCCTACCCTAACCCTAACCCTAAAACCCTAAAACCCTAACCCTAACCCTAACCCCAACCCCAACCCCAACCCTAAACCTGTGAGGAGAGGTTGGGGGGTGGATGAGGAGTCTCGCCATGTCACTTGGTAGGACCGGTCACTGAGGTAGGGAGGAGAACCAGGCGAGAGCTGTCCCAGAGATCCCAAGGTCAGGGTTAGGTGTAACCCTAACCCTAACCCTAACCCTAACCCTAACCTCAACCCCAACCCCAACACTAACCCTGTGAGGAGAGGTTGGGGGGTGGATGAGGATCCTCCCCATGTCACTTGGTAGGACCGGTCACTGAGGTAGGGAGGAGAACCAGGTGAGAGCAGTCCCAGAGATCCCAAGGTCAGGGTTAGAGTAACCCTAACCCTAACCCTAACCCTGTGAGGAGAGGTTGGGGGGTGGATGAGGATCCTCGCCATGTCACTTGGTAGGACCGGTCACTGAGGTAGGGAGGAGAACCAGATGAGAGCAGTCCCAGAGATCCCAAGGTCAGGGTTATGGGTAACCCTAACCCAAACCTTAACCCTAACCCTAACCCTGTGAGGAGAGGTTGGGGGGTGGATGAGGAGCCTCGCCATGTCACTTGGTTGGACCGGTCACTGAGGTAAGGAGGAGAACCAGGTGAGAGCAGTCTCAGATATCCCAAGGTCAGGGTTAGGGTTACCCCTAACCCTAACCCTAACCCTAACCCTGTGAGGAGAGGATGGGGGGTGGATGAGGAGCCTCGCCATGTCACTTGGTAGGACCGGTCACTGAGGAAAGGAGGAGAACTAGGTGAGAGCAGTCCCAGAGATCCCAAGGTCAGGGTTACGGGTAACCCTAACCCTAACCCTAACCCCAACTCCAACCCCAACCCTAAACCTGTGAGGAGAGGTTGGGGGGTGGATGAGGAGTCTCGCCATGTCACTTGGTAGGACCGGTCACTGAGGTAGGGAGGAGAACCAGGCGAGAGCAGTCCCAGAGATCCCAAGGTCAGGGTTAGGTGTAACCCTAACCCTAACCCTAACCCTAACCCTAACCTCAACCCCAACCCCAACACTAACCCTGTGAGGAGAGGTTGGGGGGTGGATGAGGATCCTCCCCATGTCACTTGGTAGGACCGGTCACTGAGGTAGGGAGGAGAACCAGGTGAGAGCAGTCCCAGAGATCCCAAGGTCAGGGTTAGAGTAACCCTAACCCTAACCCTAACCCTGTGAGGAGAGGTTGGGGGGTGGATGAGGATCCTCGCCATGTCACTTGGTAGGACCGGTCACTGAGGTAGGGAGGAGAACCAGATGAGAGCAGTCCCAGAGATCCCAAGGTCAGGGTTATGGGTAACCCTAACCCAAACCTTAACCCTAACCCTAACCCTGTGAGGAGAGGTTGGGGGGTGGATGAGGAGCCTCGCCATGTCACTTGGTTGGACCGGTCACTGAGGTAAGGAGGAGAACCAGGTGAGAGCAGTCTCAGATATCCCAAGGTCAGGGTTAGGGTTACCCCTAACCCTAACCCTAACCCTAACCCTAACCCTGTGAGGAGAGGATGGGGGGTGGATGAGGAGCCTCGCCATGTCACTTGGTAGGACCGGTCACTGAGGTAGGGAGGAGAACTAGGTGAGAGCAGTCCCAGAGATCCCAAGGTCAGGGTTAGGTGGAACCCTAACCCTAACCCTAACCCTAACCCTAACCCTAATCCTAACCCTAACCCCAACCCCAACCCCAACACTAACCCTGTGAGGAGAGGTTGGGGGGTGGATGAGGATCCTCGCCATGTCACTTGGTAGGACCGGTCACTGAGGTTGGGAGGAGAACCAGGTGAGAGCAGTCCCAGAGATCCCAAGGTCAGGGTTACGGGTAACCCTAACCCTAACCCTAACCCTAACCCTAAAACCCTAAAACCCTAACCCTAACCCTAACCCTAACCCTAACCCCAACCCCAACCCCAACCCCAACCCCAACCCTAACCCTAACCCTGTGAGGAGAGCTTGGGGGGTGGATGAGGAGCCTCGCCATGTCACTTGGTAGGACCGGTCACTGAGGTAGGGAGGAGAACCAGGTGAGAGCAGTCCCAGAGATCCCAAGGTCAGGGTTAGGGGTAACCCTAACCCTAACCCTAACCCTGAAACCCTAAAGCCCTAACCCTAACCCCAACCCCAACCCCAACCCTGTGAGGAGAGGTTGGGGGGTGGATGAGGAGTCTCGCCATGTCACTTGGTAGGACCGGTCACTGAGGTAGGGAGGAGAACCAGGTGAGAGCAGTCCCAGAGATCCCAAGGTCAGGGTTAGGGTAACCCTAAACCTAACCCTAACCCTAACCCTGTGAGGAGAGGTTGGGGGGTGGATGAGGAGCCTCGCCATGTCACTTGGTAGAACCGTTCACTGAGGTAGGAAAGAGAACCAGGTGAGAGCAGTCCCAGAGATCCCAAGGTCAGGGTTAGGTGTAACCCTAACCCTAACCCTAACCCTAACCCTAAAACCCTAAAACCCTAACCCTATCCCTAACCGTAACCCCAACCCCAGCCCTAACCCCAACCCCAACCCCAACCCCAACCCTAACCCTGTGAGGAGAGGTTGGGGGGTGGATGAGGAGCCTCGCCATGTCACTTGGTAGGACCGGGCAGTGAGGTAGGGAGGAGAACCAGGTGAGAGCAGTCCCTGAGATCCCAAGGTCAGGGTTAGGGGTAACCCTAACCCTAACACAAAACCCTAACCTTAAAACCCTAAAACCCTAACCCTATCCCTAACCCTAACCCCAACCCAAACCCTAACCCTGTGGGAAGAGGTTGGGGGGTTGATGAGGAGCCTCGCCATGTCACCTGGTAGGACCGGTCACTGAGGTAAGGAGGAGAACCAGGTGAGAGCAGTCCCAGAGATCCCAAGGTCAGGGTTAGGTGTAACCCTAACCCTAACCCTAACCCTAAAACCCTAAAACCTTACCCCTAACCCTAACCCCAACCCCAACCCCAAACCTAACCCTGTGAGGAGAGGTTGGGGGGTGGTTGAGGAGCCTCTCCATGTCATATGGTAGGACCGTTCACTGAGGTAGGGAGGAGAACCAGGTGAGAGCAGTGCCAGAGATCTCAAGGTCAGGGTTACGGGTAACCCTAACCCTAACCATAACCCTAACCCTAACCCTAAGACCCTAAAACCCTAACCCTAACCCTAACCCTAACCCCAACCCCAACCCCAACCCTAACCCTGTGAGGAGAGGTTGGGGGGTAAATGAGGAGCCTCGCCATGTCACTTGGTTGGACCGGTCACTGAGGTAGGGAGGAGAACCAGGTGAGAGCAGTCCCAGAGATCCCAAGGTCAGGGTTAGGGTTACCCCTATCCCTAACCCTAACCCTGTGAGGAGAGTTTGGGGGGTGGATGAGTAGCCTCTCCATGTCACTTGGTAGGAC
The DNA here is from genome assembly GCF_036373705.1 of Amia ocellicauda. Classification (NCBI taxonomy): domain Eukaryota; kingdom Metazoa; phylum Chordata; class Actinopteri; order Amiiformes; family Amiidae; genus Amia; species Amia ocellicauda. Next base: position 40,276,977 of record NC_089851.1, on the reverse strand, counting down.
CGGTCACTGAGGTAGGGAGGAGAACCAGGCGAGAGCAGTCCCAGAGATCCCAAAGTCAGGGTTAGGTGTAACCCTAACCCAAACCTTAACCCTAACCCTAACCCTAACCCTAACCTCAACCCGAACCCCAACACTAACCCTGTGAGGAGAGGTTGGGGGGTGGATGAGGATCCTCGCCATGTCACTTGGTAGGACCGGTCACTGAGGTAGGGAGGAGAACCAGGTGAGAGCAGTCCCAGAGATCCCAAGGTCAGGGTTAGGGTAACCCTAACCCTAACCCTAACCCTGTGAGGAGAGGTTGGGGGGGTGGATGAGGATCCTCGCCATGTCACTTGGTAGGACCGGTCACTGAGGTAGGGAGGAGAACCAGGTGAGAGCAGTCCCAGAGATCCCAAGGTCAGGGTTAGGGTAACCCTAACCCTAACCCTAACCCTGTGAGGAGAGGTTGGGGGGGTGGATGAGGAGCCTCTCCATGTCACTTGGTAGGACCGTTCACTGAGGTAGGGAGGAGAACCAGGTAAGAGCAGTCCCAGAGATCCCAAGGTCAGGGTTAGGTGTAACCCTAACCCTAACCCTAACCCTAACCCTAACCCTAACCCTAATCCTAACCCTAACCCCAACCCCAACCCCAACACTAACCCTAACCCTGTGAGGAGAGGTTGGGGGGTGGATGAGGATCCTCGCCATGTCACTTGGTAGGACCGGTCACTGAGGTAGGGAGGAGAACCAGGTGAGAGCAGTCCCAGAGATCCCAAGGTCAGGGTTATGGGTATCCCTAACCCTAACCCTAACCCTAACCCTAACCCTGTGAGGAGAGGTTGGGGGGTGGTTGAGCAGCCTCGCCATGTCACTTGGTAGGACCGGTCACTGAGGTAGGGAGGAGAACCAGGTGAGAGCAGTCCCAGAGATCCCAAGGTCAGGGTTAGGGGTAACCCTAATCCTAACCCTAACCCCAACCCCAACCCTAACCCTAACCCCAACCCCAACCCTAACCCTAACCCCAACCCCAACCCTAACCCTGTGAGGAGAGGTTGGGGGGTGGATGAGGAGCCTCGCCATGTCACTTGGTAGGACCGGTCACTGAGGTAGGGAGGAGAACCAGGTGAGAGCATTCCCAGAGATCCCAAGGTCAGGGTTAGGGTAACCCTAAACCTAACCCTAACCCTAACCCTGACCCTAACCCTAACCCTAAAACCCTAAAACCCTAACCCTAACCCGTACACTAACCCCAACCCCAACCCCAACACTAACCTTGTGAGGAGAGGTTGGGGGGAGGATGAGGAGCCTCGCCATGTCACTTGGTAGGACCGGTCACTGAGGTAGGGAGGAGAACCAGGTGAGAGCAGTGCCAGAGATCCCAAGGTCAGGGTTACGGGTAACCCTACCCTAACCCTAACCCTAAAACCCTAAAACCCTAACCCTAACCCTAACCCCAACCCCAACCCCAACCCTAAACCTGTGAGGAGAGGTTGGGGGGTGGATGAGGAGTCTCGCCATGTCACTTGGTAGGACCGGTCACTGAGGTAGGGAGGAGAACCAGGCGAGAGCTGTCCCAGAGATCCCAAGGTCAGGGTTAGGTGTAACCCTAACCCTAACCCTAACCCTAACCCTAACCTCAACCCCAACCCCAACACTAACCCTGTGAGGAGAGGTTGGGGGGTGGATGAGGATCCTCCCCATGTCACTTGGTAGGACCGGTCACTGAGGTAGGGAGGAGAACCAGGTGAGAGCAGTCCCAGAGATCCCAAGGTCAGGGTTAGAGTAACCCTAACCCTAACCCTAACCCTGTGAGGAGAGGTTGGGGGGTGGATGAGGATCCTCGCCATGTCACTTGGTAGGACCGGTCACTGAGGTAGGGAGGAGAACCAGATGAGAGCAGTCCCAGAGATCCCAAGGTCAGGGTTATGGGTAACCCTAACCCAAACCTTAACCCTAACCCTAACCCTGTGAGGAGAGGTTGGGGGGTGGATGAGGAGCCTCGCCATGTCACTTGGTTGGACCGGTCACTGAGGTAAGGAGGAGAACCAGGTGAGAGCAGTCTCAGATATCCCAAGGTCAGGGTTAGGGTTACCCCTAACCCTAACCCTAACCCTAACCCTGTGAGGAGAGGATGGGGGGTGGATGAGGAGCCTCGCCATGTCACTTGGTAGGACCGGTCACTGAGGTAGGGAGGAGAACTAGGTGAGAGCAGTCCCAGAGATCCCAAGGTCAGGGTTACGGGTAACCCTAACCCTAACCCTAACCCTAACCCTAAAACCCTAAAACCCTAACCCTAACCCTAACCCTAACCCTAACCCTAACCCTAATCCTAACCCTAACCCCAACCCCAACCCCAACACTAACCCTGTGAGGAGAGGTTGGGGGGTGGATGAGGATCCTCGCCATGTCACTTGGTAGGACCGGTCACTGAGGTTGGGAGGAGAACCAGGTGAGAGCAGTCCCAGAGATCCCAAGGTCAGGGTTACGGGTAACCCTAACCCTAACCCTAACCCTAACCCTAAAACCCTA
>NC_089851.1:40229469-40269469 GCF_036373705.1 Amia ocellicauda | reverse complement strand
ACCCCAACCCCAACCCGAACCCTAACCCCAACCCCAACCCTAACCCTGAGAGGAAAGGTTGGGGGGTGGATGAGGAGTCTCGCCATGTCAATTGGTGGGACCGGTCACTGAGGTAGGGAGGAGAACCAGGTGAGAGCAGTCCCAGAGATCCCAAGGTCAGGGTTAGGGGTTACCCTAACCCTAACCCTAACCCTAACCCTAAAACCCTAAAACCTTAACCCTAACCCTAACAACAACCCCAACCTCAACTTCAACCCTAACCCTGTGAGGAGAATTTGGGGGGTGGATGAGGAGCCTCTCCATATCACTTGGTAGGACCGGTCACTGAGGTAGGGAGGAGAACCAGGTGAGAGCAGTCCCAGAGACCCCAAGGTCAGGGTTAGGTGTAACCCTAACCCTAACCCTAACCCTAACCCTAAAACCCTAAAACCCTAACCCTAACCCTAACCCTAACCCTAACCCCAACCCCAACCCCAACCCCAACCCCAACCCTAACCCTAAGCCTGTGAGGAGAGCTTGGGGGGTGGATGAGGAGCCTCGCCATGTCACTTGGTAGAACCGGTCACTGAGGTAGGGAGGAGAACCAGGTGAGAGCAGTCCCAGAGATCCCAAGGTCAGGGTTAGGGGTAACCCTAACCCTAACCCTAACCCTGAAACCCTAAAGCCCTAACCCTAACCCCAACCCCAACCCCAACCCTGTGAGGAGAGGTTGGGGGGTGGATGAGGAGTCTCGCCATGTCACTTGGTAGGACCGGTCACTGAGGTAGGGAGGAGAACCAGGTGAGAGCAGTCCCAGAGATCCCAAGGTCAGGGTTAGGGTAACCCTAAACCTAACCCTAACCCTAACCCTGTGAGGAGAGGTTGGGGGGTGGATGAGGAGCCTCGCCATGTCACTTGGTAGGACCGGTCACTGAGGTAGGAAAGAGAACCAGGTGAGAGCAGTCCCAGAGATCCCAAGGTCAGGGTTAGGTGTAACTCTAACCCTAACCCTAACCCTAACCCTAACCCTAACCCTAAAACCCTAACCCTAACCCTAACCCTAAAACCCTAAAACCCTAACCCTAACCCTAACCCTAACCCTAACCCTAACCCTAACCCTAAATCCCTAACCCTAACCCTAACCCTAAAACCCTAAAACCCTAACCCTAACCCTAACCCTACCCCTAACCCTAACCCCAACCCCAACCCCAACCCAAACCCCAACCCAACCCTGTGAGGAGAGGTTGGGGGGTGGATAAGGAGCCTCGCCATGTCACTTGGTAGGACCGGTCACTGAGGTAGGGAGGAGGACAAGGCGAGAGCAGTCCCAGAGATCCCAAGGTCAGGGTTAGGTGTAACCCTAACCCTATCCCTAACCATAACCCTAACCCTAACCCTAACCTCAACCCCAACCCCAACACTAACCCTGTGAGGAGAGGTTGGAGGGTGGATGAGGATCCTCGCCATGTCACTTGGTAGGACCGGTCACTGAGGTAGGGAGGAGAACCAGGTGAGAGCAGTCCCAGAGATCCCAAGGTCAGGGTTAGGGTCACCCTAACCCTAACCCTAACCCTAACCATAAAACCCTTAAGCCCTAACCCTAACCCGAACCCTAACCCTAACCCCAACCCCAACCCCAACCCTGTGAGCAGAGGTTGGGGGGTGGATGAGGAGTCTCGCCATGTCACTTGGTAGGACCGGTCACTGAGGTAGGGAGGAGAACCAGGTGAGAGCAGTCCCAGAGATCCCAAGGTCTAACCCTAACCCTAACCCTAAAACCCTAAAACCCTAACCCTAACCCTTACACTAACCCCAACCCCAACCCCAACACTAACCTTGTGAGGAGAGGTTGGGGGGTGGATGAGGAGCCTCGCCATGTCACTTGGTAGGACCGGTCACTGAGGTAGGTAAGAGAACCAGGTGAGAGCAGTGCCAGAGATCCCAAGGTCAGTGTTACGGGTAACCCTACCCTAACCCTAACCCTAACCCTAACCCTAAAACCCTAAAACCCTAACCCTAACCCTAACCCCAACCCCAACCCCAACCCTAAACCTGTGAGGAGAGGTTGGGGGGTGGATGAGGAGTCTCGCCATGTCACTTGTTAGGACCGGTCACTGAGGTAGGGAGGAGAACCAGGCGAGAGCAGTCCCAGAGATCCCAAGGTCAGGGTTAGGTGTAACCCTAACCCTAACCCTAACCCTAACCCTAACCTCAACCCCAATCCCAACACTAACCCTGTGAGGAGAGGTTGGGGGGTGGATGAGGATCCTCGCCATGTCACTTGGTAGGACCGGTCACTGAGGTAGGGAGGAGAACCAGGTGAGAGCAGTCCCAGACATCCCAAGGTCAGGGTTAGGGTAACCCTAACCCTAACCCTAACCCTGTGAGGAGAGGTTGGGGGGTGGATGAGGATCCTCGCCATGTCACTTGGTAGGACCGGTCACTGAGGTAGGGAGGAGAACCAGGTGAGAGCAGTCCCAGACATCCCAAGGTCAGGGTTATGGGTAACCCTAACCCAAACCCTAACCCTAACCCTAACCCTGTGAGGAGAGGTTGGGGGGTGGATGAGGAGCCTCGCCATGTCACTTGGTAGGACCGGTCACTGAGGTAGGGAGGAGAACCAGGTGAGAGCAGTCCCAGAGATCCCAAGGTCAGGGTTAGGTGTAACCCTAACCCTAACCCTATCCCTAAAACCCTAAAACCTTAACCCTAACCCTAACCCCAACCCCAACCCCAACCCCAAACCTAACCCTGTGAGGAGAGGTTGGGGGGTGGATGAGGAGCCTCTCCATGTCACTTGGTAGGACCGTTCACTGAGGTAGGGAGGAGAACCAGGTGAGAGCAGTCCCAGAGATCCCAAGGTCAGGGTTAGGTGTAACCCTAACCCTAACCCTAACCCTAACCCTAACCCTAATCCTAACCCTAACCCCAACCCCAACCCCAACACTAACCCCAACCCTAACCCTGTGAGGAGAGGTTGGGGGGTAAATGAGGAGCCTCGCCATGTCACTTGGTAGGACCGGTCACTGAGGTAGGGAGGAGAACCAGGTGAGAGCAGTCCCAGAGATCCCAAGGTCAGGGTTAGGGGTAACCCTAACCCTAACCCTCACCCCAACCCCAACCCCAACCCCAACCCCAACCCTAACCCTGTGAGGAGAGGTTGGGGGGTGGATGAGGAGCCTCGCCATGTCACTTGGTAGGACCGGTCACTGAGGTAGGGAGGAGAACCAGGTGAGAGCAGTCCCAGAGATCCCAAGGTCAGGGTTAGGGGTAACCCTAACCCTAACCCTAACCCGAACCCCAACCCCAACCCCAACCCCAACCCTAACCCTAACCCTGTGAGGAGAGCTTGGGGGGTGGATGAGGAGCCTCGCCATGTCACTTGGTAGGACCGGTCACTGAGGTAGGGAGGAGAACCAGGTGAGAGCAGTCCCAGAGATCCCAAGGTCAGGGTTAGGGGTAACCCTAACCCTAACCCTAACCCTGAAACCCTAAAGCCCTAACCCTAACCCCAACCCCAACCCCAACCCTGTGAGGAGAGGTTGGGGGGTGGATGAGGAGTCTCGCCATGTCACTTGGTAGGACCGGTCACTGAGGTAGGGAGGAGAACCAGGTGAGAGCAGTCCCAGAGATCCCAAGGTCAGGTTTAGGGTCACCCTAACCCTAACCCTAACCCTAACCATAAAACCCTTAAGCCCTAACCCTAACCCAAATCCTAACCCTAACACCAACCCCAACCCCAACCCTGTGAGAAGAGGTTGGGGGGTGGATGAGGAGTCTCGCCATGTCACTTGGTAGGACCGGTCACTGAGGTAGGGAGGAGAACCAGGTGAGAGCAGTCCCAGAGATCCCAAGGTCTAACCCTAACCCTAACCCTAAAACCCTAAAACCCTAACCCTAACCCTTACACTAACCCCAACCCCAACCCCAACACTAACCTTGTGAGGAGAGGTTGGGGGGTGGATGAGGAGCCTCGCCATGTCACTTGGTAGGACCGGTCACTGAGGTAGGGAGGAGAACCAGGTGAGAGCAGTGCCAGAGATCCCAAGGTCAGGGTTACGGGTAACCCTACCCTAACCCTAACCCTAACCCTAACCCTAAAACCCTAAAACCCTAACCCTAACCCTAACCCTAACCCCAACCCCAACCCCAACCCTAAACCTGTGAGGTGAGGTTGGGGGGTGGATGAGGAGTCTCGCCATGTCACTTGTTAGGACCGGTCACTGAGGTAGGGAGGAGAACCAGGCGAGAGCAGTCCCAGAGATCCCAAGGTCAGGGTTAGGTGTAACCCTAACCCGAACCCTAACCCTAACCCTAACCCTAACCCTAACCTCAACCCCAACCCCAACACTAACCCTGTGAGGAGAGGTTGGGGGGTGGATGAGGATCCTCGCCATGTCACTTGGTAGGACCGGTCACTGAGGTAGGGAGGAGAACCAGGTGAGAGCAGTCCCAGACATCCCAAGGTCAGGGTTAGGGTAACCCTTACCCTAACCCTAACCCTGTGAGGAGAGGTTGGGGGGTGGATGAGGATCCTCGCCATGTCACTTGGTAGGACCGGTCACTGAGGTAGGCAGGAGAACCAGGTGAGAGCAGTCCCAGAGATCCCAAGGTCAGGGTTATGGGTAACCCTAACCCAAACCCTAACCCTAGCCCTAACCCTGTGAGGAGAGGTTGGGGGGTGGATGAGGAGCCTCGCCATGTCACTTGGTAGGACCGGTCACTGAGGTAGGGAGGAGAACCAGGTGAGAGCAGTGCCAGAGATCCCAAGGTCAGGGTTACGGGTAACCCTAACCCTAACCCTAACCCTAACCCTAAAACCCTAAAATCCTAACCCTAACCCTAACCCTAACCCCAACCCCAACCCCAACCCTAACCCTGTGAGGAGAGGTAGGGGGTTAAATGAGGAGCCTCGCCATGTCACTTGGTAGGACCGGTCACTGAGGTAGGGAGGAGAACCAGGTGAGAGCAGTCCCAGAGATCCCAAGGTCAGGGTTACGGGTAACCCTAACCCTAACCCTAACCCTAACCCTAAAACCCTAAAACCCTAACCCTAACCCTAACCCTAACCCTAACCCCAACCCCAACCCCAACCCCAACCCCAACCCTAACCCTAAGCCTGTGAGGAGAGCTTGGGGGGTGGATGAGGAGCCTCGCCATGTCACTTGGTAGAACCGGTCACTGAGGTAGGGAGGAGAACCAGGTGAGAGCAGTCCCAGAGATCCCAAGGTCAGGGTTAGGGGTAACCCTAACCCTAACCCTAACCCTGAAACCCTAAAGCCCTAACCCTAACCCCAACCCCAACCCCAACCCTGTGAGGAGAGGTTGGGGGGTGGATGAGGAGTCTCGCCATGTCACTTGGTAGGACCGGTCACTGAGGTAGGGAGGAGAACCAGGTGAGAGCAGTCCCAGAGATCCCAAGGTCAGGGTTAGGGTAACCCTAAACCTAACCCTAACCCTAACCCTGTGAGGAGAGGTTGGGGGGTGGATGAGGAGCCTCGCCATGTCACTTGGTAGGACCGGTCACTGAGGTAGGAAAGAGAACCAGGTGAGAGCAGTCCCAGAGATCCCAAGGTCAGGGTTAGGTGTAACTCTAACCCTAACCCTAACCCTAACCCTAACCCTAACCCTAAAACCCTAACCCTAACCCTAACCCTAAAACCCTAAAACCCTAACCCTAACCCTAACCCTAACCCTAACCCTAACCCTAACCCTAAATCCCTAACCCTAACCCTAACCCTAAAACCCTAAAACCCTAACCCTAACCCTAACCCTACCCCTAACCCTAACCCCAACCCCAACCCCAACCCAAACCCCAACCCAACCCTGTGAGGAGAGGTTGGGGGGTGGATAAGGAGCCTCGCCATGTCACTTGGTAGGACCGGTCACTGAGGTAGGGAGGAGGACAAGGCGAGAGCAGTCCCAGAGATCCCAAGGTCAGGGTTAGGTGTAACCCTAACCCTATCCCTAACCATAACCCTAACCCTAACCCTAACCTCAACCCCAACCCCAACACTAACCCTGTGAGGAGAGGTTGGAGGGTGGATGAGGATCCTCGCCATGTCACTTGGTAGGACCGGTCACTGAGGTAGGGAGGAGAACCAGGTGAGAGCAGTCCCAGAGATCCCAAGGTCAGGGTTAGGGTCACCCTAACCCTAACCCTAACCCTAACCATAAAACCCTTAAGCCCTAACCCTAACCCGAACCCTAACCCTAACCCCAACCCCAACCCCAACCCTGTGAGCAGAGGTTGGGGGGTGGATGAGGAGTCTCGCCATGTCACTTGGTAGGACCGGTCACTGAGGTAGGGAGGAGAACCAGGTGAGAGCAGTCCCAGAGATCCCAAGGTCTAACCCTAACCCTAACCCTAAAACCCTAAAACCCTAACCCTAACCCTTACACTAACCCCAACCCCAACCCCAACACTAACCTTGTGAGGAGAGGTTGGGGGGTGGATGAGGAGCCTCGCCATGTCACTTGGTAGGACCGGTCACTGAGGTAGGTAAGAGAACCAGGTGAGAGCAGTGCCAGAGATCCCAAGGTCAGTGTTACGGGTAACCCTACCCTAACCCTAACCCTAACCCTAACCCTAAAACCCTAAAACCCTAACCCTAACCCTAACCCCAACCCCAACCCCAACCCTAAACCTGTGAGGAGAGGTTGGGGGGTGGATGAGGAGTCTCGCCATGTCACTTGTTAGGACCGGTCACTGAGGTAGGGAGGAGAACCAGGCGAGAGCAGTCCCAGAGATCCCAAGGTCAGGGTTAGGTGTAACCCTAACCCTAACCCTAACCCTAACCCTAACCTCAACCCCAATCCCAACACTAACCCTGTGAGGAGAGGTTGGGGGGTGGATGAGGATCCTCGCCATGTCACTTGGTAGGACCGGTCACTGAGGTAGGGAGGAGAACCAGGTGAGAGCAGTCCCAGACATCCCAAGGTCAGGGTTAGGGTAACCCTAACCCTAACCCTAACCCTGTGAGGAGAGGTTGGGGGGTGGATGAGGATCCTCGCCATGTCACTTGGTAGGACCGGTCACTGAGGTAGGGAGGAGAACCAGGTGAGAGCAGTCCCAGACATCCCAAGGTCAGGGTTATGGGTAACCCTAACCCAAACCCTAACCCTAACCCTAACCCTGTGAGGAGAGGTTGGGGGGTGGATGAGGAGCCTCGCCATGTCACTTGGTAGGACCGGTCACTGAGGTAGGGAGGAGAACCAGGTGAGAGCAGTCCCAGAGATCCCAAGGTCAGGGTTAGGTGTAACCCTAACCCTAACCCTATCCCTAAAACCCTAAAACCTTAACCCTAACCCTAACCCCAACCCCAACCCCAACCCCAAACCTAACCCTGTGAGGAGAGGTTGGGGGGTGGATGAGGAGCCTCTCCATGTCACTTGGTAGGACCGTTCACTGAGGTAGGGAGGAGAAACAGGTGAGAGCAGTCCCAGAGATCCCAAGGTCAGGGTTAGGTGTAACCCTAACCCTAACCCTAACCCTAACCCTAACCCTAATCCTAACCCTAACCCCAACCCCAACCCCAACACTAACCCCAACCCTAACCCTGTGAGGAGAGGTTGGGGGGTAAATGAGGAGCCTCGCCATGTCACTTGGTAGGACCGGTCACTGAGGTAGGGAGGAGAACCAGGTGAGAGCAGTCCCAGAGATCCCAAGGTCAGGGTTAGGGGTAACCCTAACCCTAACCCTCACCCCAACCCCAACCCCAACCCCAACCCCAACCCTAACCCTGTGAGGAGAGGTTGGGGGGTGGATGAGGAGCCTCGCCATGTCACTTGGTAGGACCGGTCACTGAGGTAGGGAGGAGAACCAGGTGAGAGCAGTCCCAGAGATCCCAAGGTCAGGGTTAGGGGTAACCCTAACCCTAACCCTAACCCGAACCCCAACCCCAACCCCAACCCCAACCCTAACCCTAACCCTGTGAGGAGAGCTTGGGGGGTGGATGAGGAGCCTCGCCATGTCACTTGGTAGGACCGGTCACTGAGGTAGGGAGGAGAACCAGGTGAGAGCAGTCCCAGAGATCCCAAGGTCAGGGTTAGGGGTAACCCTAACCCTAACCCTAACCCTGAAACCCTAAAGCCCTAACCCTAACCCCAACCCCAACCCCAACCCTGTGAGGAGAGGTTGGGGGGTGGATGAGGAGTCTCGCCATGTCACTTGGTAGGACCGGTCACTGAGGTAGGGAGGAGAACCAGGTGAGAGCAGTCCCAGAGATCCCAAGGTCAGGTTTAGGGTCACCCTAACCCTAACCCTAACCCTAACCATAAAACCCTTAAGCCCTAACCCTAACCCAAATCCTAACCCTAACACCAACCCCAACCCCAACCCTGTGAGAAGAGGTTGGGGGGTGGATGAGGAGTCTCGCCATGTCACTTGGTAGGACCGGTCACTGAGGTAGGGAGGAGAACCAGGTGAGAGCAGTCCCAGAGATCCCAAGGTCTAACCCTAACCCTAACCCTAAAACCCTAAAACCCTAACCCTAACCCTTACACTAACCCCAACCCCAACCCCAACACTAACCTTGTGAGGAGAGGTTGGGGGGTGGATGAGGAGCCTCGCCATGTCACTTGGTAGGACCGGTCACTGAGGTAGGGAGGAGAACCAGGTGAGAGCAGTGCCAGAGATCCCAAGGTCAGGGTTACGGGTAACCCTACCCTAACCCTAACCCTAACCCTAACCCTAAAACCCTAAAACCCTAACCCTAACCCTAACCCTAACCCCAACCCCAACCCCAACCCTAAACCTGTGAGGTGAGGTTGGGGGGTGGATGAGGAGTCTCGCCATGTCACTTGTTAGGACCGGTCACTGAGGTAGGGAGGAGAACCAGGCGAGAGCAGTCCCAGAGATCCCAAGGTCAGGGTTAGGTGTAACCCTAACCCGAACCCTAACCCTAACCCTAACCCTAACCCTAACCTCAACCCCAACCCCAACACTAACCCTGTGAGGAGAGGTTGGGGGGTGGATGAGGATCCTCGCCATGTCACTTGGTAGGACCGGTCACTGAGGTAGGGAGGAGAACCAGGTGAGAGCAGTCCCAGACATCCCAAGGTCAGGGTTAGGGTAACCCTTACCCTAACCCTAACCCTGTGAGGAGAGGTTGGGGGGTGGATGAGGATCCTCGCCATGTCACTTGGTAGGACCGGTCACTGAGGTAGGCAGGAGAACCAGGTGAGAGCAGTCCCAGAGATCCCAAGGTCAGGGTTATGGGTAACCCTAACCCAAACCCTAACCCTAGCCCTAACCCTGTGAGGAGAGGTTGGGGGGTGGATGAGGAGCCTCGCCATGTCACTTGGTAGGACCGGTCACTGAGGTAGGGAGGAGAACCAGGTGAGAGCAGTGCCAGAGATCCCAAGGTCAGGGTTACGGGTAACCCTAACCCTAACCCTAACCCTAACCCTAAAACCCTAAAATCCTAACCCTAACCCTAACCCTAACCCCAACCCCAACCCCAACCCTAACCCTGTGAGGAGAGGTAGGGGGGTAAATGAGGAGCCTCGCCATGTCAATTGGTAGGACCGGTCACTGAGGTAGGGAGGAGAACCAGGTGAGAGCAGTCCCAGACATCCCAAGGTCAGGGTTATGGGTATCCCTAACCCTAACCCTAACCCTAACCCTGTGAGGAGAGGTTGGGGGGTGGATGAGGAGCCTCGCCATGTCACTTGGTAGGACCGGTCACTGAGGTAGGAAAGAGAACCAGGTGAGAGCAGTCCCAGAGATCCCAAGGTCAGGGTTAGGTGTAACCCTAACCCTAACCCTAACCCTAACCCTAACCCTAACCCTAAAACCCTAACCCTAAAACCCTAAAACCCTAACCCTAACCCTAACCCTACCACTAACCCTAACCCCAACCCCAACCCCAACCCAAACCCCAACCCAACCCTGTGAGGAGAGGTTGGGGGGTGGATGAGGAGCCTCGCCATGTCACTTGGTAGGACCGGTCACTGAGGTAGGCAGGAGAACCAGGTGAGAGCAGTCCCATAGATCCCAAGGTCAGGGTTAGGGGTCACCCTAAACCTAACCCTAACCCTAACCCAAAAAACCCTAAAACACTAACCCTAACCCTAACCCTAACCCCAACCCCAACCCTTACCCCAACCCCAACCCTAACCCTAACCCCAACCCCAACCCTAACCCTGTGAGGAGAGGTTGGGGGGTGGATGAGGAGTCTCGCCATGTCAATTGGTAGGACCGGTCATTGACGTAGGGAGGAGAACCAGGTGAGACCAGTCCCAGAGATCCCAAGGTCAGGGTTAGTGGTAACCCTAACCCTAACCCCAACCCTAACCCTAAAACCCTAAAACCCTAACCCTAACCCTAACCCCAACCCCAACCCTAACCCTAACCCTAACCCTAACACTGTGAGGAGAGGTTGGGGGGTGGATGAGCAGCCTCGCCATGTCACTTGGTAGGACCGGTCACTGAGGTAGGGAGGAGAACCAGGTGAGAGCAGTCCCAGAGATCCCAAGGTCAGGGTTATGGGTAACCCTAACCCTAACCCTAACGCTAACCCTAACCCTAACCCTAACCCTAACTTCAACCCCAACCCCAACACTAACCCTGTGAGGAGAGGTTGGGGAGTGGATGAGGATCCTCGCCATGTCAATTGGTAGGACCGGTCACTGAGGTAGGGAGGAGAACCAGATGAGAGCAGTCCCAGACATCCCAAGGTCAGGGTTAGGGTAACCCTAACCCTAACCCTAACCCTGTGAGGAGAGGTTGGGGGGTGGATGAGGATCCTCGCCATGTCACATGGTAGGACCGGTCACTGAGGTAAGGAGGAGAACCAGGTGAGAGCAGTCCCAGAGATCCCAAGGTCAGGGTTATGGGTAACCCTAACCCAAACCTTACTCCCTAACCCTAACTCTGTGAGGAGAGGTTGGGGGGTGGATGAGGAGCCTCGCCATGTCACTTGGTTGGACCGGTCACTGAGGTAAGGAGGAGAACCAGGTGAGAGCAGTCCCAGAGATCCCAAGGTCAGGGTTATGGTTACCCCTAACCCTAACCCTAACCCTAACCCTAACCCTGTGAGGAGAGCTTGGGGGGTGGATGAGGAGCCTCGCCATGTCACTTGGTAGGACCGGTCACTGAGGTAGGGAGGAAAACCAGGTGAGAGCAGTCCCAGAGATCCCAAGGTCAGGGTTAGGTGTAACCCTAACCCTAACCCTAACCCTAAAACCCTAAAACCTTAACCCTAACCCTAACCCCAACCCCAACCCCAACCCCAAACCTAACCCTGTGAGGAGAGGTTGGGGGGTGGATGAGGATCCTCGCCATGTCACTTGGTAGGACCGGTCACTGAGGTTGGGAGGAGAACCAGGTGAGAGCAGTCCCAGAGATCCCAAGGTCAGGGTTACGGGTAACCCTAACCCTAACCCTAACCCTAACCCTAAAACCCTAAAACCCTAACCCTAACCCTAACCCTAACCCTAACCCCAACCCCAACCCCAACCCCAACCCCAACCCTAACCCTAACCCTGTGAGGAGAGCTTGGGGGGTGGATGAGGAGCCTCGCCATGTCACTTGGTAGGACCGGTCACTGAGGTAGGGAGGAGAACCAGGTGAGAGCAGTCCCAGAGATCCCAAGGTCAGGGTTAGGGGTAACCCTAACCCTAACCCTAACCCTGAAACCCTAAAGCCCTAACCCTAACCCCAACCCCAACCCCAACACTGTGAGGAGAGGTTGGGGGGTGGATGAGGATTCTCGCCATGTCACTTGGTAGGACCGGTCACTGAGGTAGGGAGGAGAACCAGGTGAGAGCAGTCCCAGAGATCCCAAGGTCAGGGTTAGGGTAACCCTAAACCTAACCCTAACCCTAACCCTGTGAGGAGAGGTTGGGGGGTGGATGAGGAGCCTCGCCATGTCACTTGGTAGGACCGGTCACTGAGGTAGGAAAGAGAACCAGGTGAGAGCAGTCCCAGAGATCCCAAGGTCAGGGTTAGGTGTAACTCTAACCCTAACCCTAACCCTAACCCTAACCCTAACCCTAAAACCCTAACCCTAACCCTAACCCTAAAACCCTAAAACCCTAACCCTAACCCTAACGCTACCCCTAACCCTAACCCCAACCCCAACCCCAACCCTAACCCCAACCCAACCCTGTGAGGAGAGGTTGGGGGGTGGATGAGGAGCCTCGCCATGTCACTTGGTAGGACCGGTCACTGAGGTAGGGAGGAGAACCAGGTGAGAGCAGTCCCATAGATCCCAAGGTCAGGGTTAGGGGTCATCCTAACCCTAACCCTAACCCTAACCCTAACCCTGAAACCCTAAAGCCCTAACCCTAACCCCAACCCCAACCCCAACCCTGTGAGGAGAGGTTGGGGGGTGGATGAGGAGTCTCGCCATGTCACTTGGTAGGACCGGTCACTGAGGTAGGGAGGAGAACCAGGTGAGAGCAGTCCCAGAGATCCCAAGGTCAGGGTTAGGGTAACCCTAAACCTAACCCTAACCCTAACCCTGTGAGGAGAGGTTGGGGGGTGGATGAGGAGCCTCGCCATGTCACTTGGTAGGACCGGTCACTGAGGTAGGAAAGAGAACCAGGTGAGAGCAGTCCCAGAGATCCCAAGGTCAGGGTTAGGTGTAACTCTAACCCTAACCCTAACCCTAACCCTAACCCTAACCCTAAAACCCTAACCCTAACCCTAACCCTAAAACCCTAAAACCCTAACCCTAACCCTAACGCTACCCCTAACCCTAACCCCAACCCCAACCCCAACCCTAACCCCAACCCAACCCTGTGAGGAGAGGTTGGGGGGTGGATGAGGAGCCTCGCCATGTCACTTGGTAGGACCGGTCACTGAGGTAGGGAGGAGAACCAGGTGAGAGGAGTCCCATAGATCCCAAGGTCAGGGTTAGGGGTCACCCTAACCCTAACCCTAACCCTAACCATAAAACCCTAAAACACTAACCCTAACCCTAACCCTAACCCCAACCCCAACCCTTACCCCAACCCCAACCCGAACCCTAACCCCAACCCCAACCCTAACCCTGAGAGGAAAGGTTGGGGGGTGGATGAGGAGTCTCGCCATGTCAATTGGTGGGACCGGTCACTGAGGTAGGGAGGAGAACCAGGTGAGAGCAGTCCCAGAGATCCCAAGGTCAGGGTTAGGGGTTACCCTAACCCTAACCCTAACCCTAACCCTAAAACCCTAAAACCTTAACCCTAACCCTAACCCCAACCCCAACCTCAACTTCAACCCTAACCCTGTGAGGAGAGTTTGGGGGGTGGATGAGGAGCCTCTCCATATCACTTGGTAGGACCGGTCACTGAGGTAGGGAGGAGAACCAGGTGAGAGCAGTCCCAGAGACCCCAAGGTCAGGGTTCGGTGTAACCCTAACCCTAACCCTAACCCTAACCCTAACCTCAACCCCAACCCCAACACTAACCCTGTGAGGAGAGGTTGGGGGGTGGATGAGGATCCTCGCCATGTCACTTGGTAGGACCGGTCACTGAGGTTGGGAGGAGAACCAGGTGAGAGCAGTCCCAGAGATCCCAAGGTCAGGGTTACGGGTAACCCTAACCCTAACCCTAACCCTAACCCTAAAACCCTAAAACCCTAACCCTAACCCTAACCCTAACCCTAACCCCAACCCCAACCCCAACCCCAACCCCAACCCTAACCCTAACCCTGTGAGGAGAGCTTGGGGGGTGGATGAGGAGCCTCGCCATGTCACTTGGTAGGACCGGTCACTGAGGTAGGGAGGAGAACCAGGTGAGAGCAGTCCCAGAGATCCCAAGGTCAGGGTTAGGGGTAACCCTAACCCTAACCCTAACCCTGAAACCCTAAAGCCCTAACCCTAACCCCAACCCCAACCCCAACCCTGTGAGGAGAGGTTGGGGGGTGGATGAGGAGTCTCGCCATGTCACTTGGTAGGACCGGTCACTGAGGTAGGGAGGAGAACCAGGTGAGAGCAGTCCCAGAGATCCCAAGGTCAGGGTTAGGGTAACCCTAAACCTAACCCTAACCCTAACCCTGTGAGGAGAGGTTGGGGGGTGGATGAGGAGCCTCACCATGTCACTTGGTAGGACCGGTCACTGAGGTAGGAAAGAGAACCAGGTGAGAGCAGTCCCAGAGATCCCAAGGTCAGGGTTAGGTGTAACTCTAACCCTAACCCTAACCCTAACCCTAACCCTAACCCTAAAACCCTAACCCTAACCCTAACCCTAAAACCCTAAAACCCTAACCCTAACCCTAACGCTACCCCTAACCCTAACCCCAACCCCAACCCCAACCCTAACCCCAACCCAACCCTGTGAGGAGAGGTTGGTGGGTGGATGAGGAGCCTCGCCATGTCACTTGGTAGGACCGGTCACTGAGGTAGGGAGGAGAACCAGGTGAGAGCAGTCCCATAGATCCCAAGGTCAGGGTTAGGGGTCACCCTAAATCTAACCCTAACCCTAACCATAAAACCCTAAAACACTAACCCTAACCCTAACCCTAACCCCAACCCCAACCCTTACCCCAACCCCAACCCGAACCCTAACCCCAACCCCAACCCCAACCCTAACCCCAACCCAACCCTGTGAGGAGAGGTTGGTGGGTGGATGAGGAGCCTCGCCATGTCACTTGGTAGGACCGGTCACTGAGGTAGGGAGGAGAACCAGGTGAGAGCAGTCCCATAGATCCCAAGGTCAGGGTTAGGGGTCACCCTAAATCTAACCCTAACCCTAACCATAAAACCCTAAAACACTAACCCTAACCCTAACCCTAACCCCAACCCCAACCCTTACCCCAACCCCAACCCGAACCCTAACCCCAACCCCAACCCTAACCCTGAGAGGAAAGGTTGGGGAGTGGATGAGGAGTCTCGCCATGTCAATTGGTGGGACCGGTCACTGAGGTAGGGAGGAGAACCAGGTGAGAGCAGTCCCAGAGATCCCAAGGTCAGGGTTAGGGGTTACCCTAACCCTAACCCTAACCCTAACCCTAAAACCCTAAAAACTTAACCCTAACCCTAACCCCAACCCCAACCTCAACTTCAACCCTAACCCTGTGAGGAGAGTTTGGGGGGTGGATGAGGAGCCTCTCCATATCACTTGGTAGGACCGGTCACTGAGGTAGGGAGGAGAACCAGGTGAGAGCAGTCCCAGAGACCCCAAGGTCAGGGTTAGGTGTAACCCTAACCCTAACCCTAACCCTAACCCTATCCCTAACCTCAACCCCAACCCCAACACTAACCCTGTGAGGAGAGGTTGGGGGGTGGATGAGGATCCTCGCCATGTCACTTGGTAGGACCGGTCACTGAGGTAGGGAGGAGAACCAGGTGAGAGCAGTCCCAGAGATCCCAAGGTCAGGGTTATGGGTAACCCTAACCCAAACCTTAACCCTAACCCTAACCCTGTGAGGAGAGGTTGGGGGGTGGATGAGGAGCCTCGCCATGTCACTTGGTTGGACCGGTCACTGAGGTAGGGAGGAGAACCAGGTGAGAGCAGTCCCAGAGATCCCAAGGTCAGGGTTAGGGTAACCCAAAACCTAACCCTAACCCTAACCCTGACCCTAAAACCCTAAAACCCTAACCCTAACCCTTACACTAACCCCAACCCCAACCCCAACACTAACCTTATGAGGAGAGGTTGGGGGGTGGATGAGGAGCCTCGCCATGTCACTTGGTAGGACCGGTCACTGAGGTAGGGAGGAGAACCAGGTGAGAGCAGTGCCAGAGATCCCAAGGTCAGGGTTACGGGTAACCCTACCCTAACCCTAACCCTAACCCTAACCCTAAAACCCTAAAACCCTAACCCTAACCCTAACCCCAACCCCAACCCCAACCCTAAACCTGTGAGGAGAGGTTGGGGGGTGGATGAGGAGTCTCGCCATGTCACTTGGTAGGACCGGTCACTGAGGTAGGGAGGAGAACCAGGTGAGAGCAGTCCCAGAGATCCCAAGGTCAGGGTTAGGGTAACCCTAAACCTAACCCAAACCCTAACCCTGTGAGGAGAGGTTGGGGGGTGGATGAGGAGCCTCGCCATGTCACTTGGTAGGACCGGTCACTGAGGTAGGAAAGAGAACCAGGTGACAGCAGTCCCAGAGATCCCAAGGTCAGGGTTAGGGGTTACCCTAACCCTAACCCTAACCCTAACCCTAACCCTAACCCTGACCTCAACCCCAACCCCTACACTAACCCTGTGAGGAGAGGTTGGGGGGTGGATGAGGATCCTCGCCATGTCACTTGGTAGGACCGGTCACTGAGGTAGGGAGGAGAACCAGGTGAGAGCAGTCCCAGAGATACCAAGGTCAGGGTTCGGTGTAACCCTAAACCTAACCCTAACCCTAACCCTAACCCTAACCCTGACCTCAACCCCAACCCCTACACTAACCCTGTGAAAAGAGGTTGGGGGGTGGATGAGGATCCTCGCCATGTCACTTGGTAGGACCGGTCACTGAGGTAGGGAGGAGAACCAGGTGAGAGCAGTCCCAGAGATACCAAGGTCAGGGTTATGGGTAACCCTAACCCAAACCTTAACCCTAACCCTAACCCTGTGAGGAGAGGTTGGGGGGTGGATGAGGAGCCTCGCCATGTCACTTGGTTGGACCGGTCACTGAGGTAGGGAGGAGAACCAGGTGAGAGCAGTTCCAGAGATCCCAAAGTCAGGGTTAGGGTAACCCTAAACCTAACCCTAACCCTAACCCTGACCCTAACCCTAACCCTAAAACCCTAAAACCCTAACCCTAACCCTTACACTAACCCCAACCCCAACCCCAACACTAACCTTATGAGGAGAGGTTGGGGGGTGGATGAGGAGCCTCGCCATGTCACTTGGTAGGACCGGTCACTGAGGTAGGGAGGAGAACCAGGTGAGAGCAGTGCCAGAGATCCCAAGGTCAGGGTTACGGGTAACCCTACCCTAACCCTAACCCTAACCCTAACCCTAAAACCCTAAAACCCTAACCCTAACCCTAACCCCAACCCCAACCCCAACCCTAAACCTGTGAGGAGAGGTTGGGGGGTGGATGAGGAGTCTCGCCATGTCACTTGGTAGGACCGGTCACTGAGGTAGGGAGGAGAACCAGGTGAGAGCAGTCCCAGAGATCCCAAGGTCAGGGTTAGGGTAACCCTAAACCTAACCCAAACCCTAACCCTGTGAGGAGAGGTTGGGGGGTGGATGAGGAGCCTCGCCATGTCACTTGGTAGGACCGGTCACTGAGGTAGGAAAGAGAACCAGGTGACAGCAGTCCTAGAGATCCCAAGGTCAGGGTTAGGTGTAACCCTAACCCTAACCCTAACCCTAACCCTAACCCTAACCCTAACCCTAAATCCCTAACCCTAACCCTAACCCTAAAACCCTAAAACCCTAACCCTAACCCTAACCCTACCCCTAACCCTAACCCCAACCCCAACCCCAACCCAAACCTTAACCCAACCCTGTGAGGAGAGGTTGGGGGGTGGATGAGGAGCCTCGCCATGTCACTTGGTTGGACCGGTCACTGAGGTAGGGAGGAGAACCAGGTGAGAGCAGTCCCAGAGATCCCAAGGTCAGGGTTAGGGTAACCCAAAACCTAACCCTAACCCTAACCCTGACCCTAAAACCCTAAAACCCTAACCCTAACCCTTACACTAACCCCAACCCCAACCCCAACACTAACCTTATGAGGAGAGGTTGGGGGGTGGATGAGGAGCCTCGCCATGTCACTTGGTAGGACCGGTCACTGAGGTAGGGAGGAGAACCAGGTGAGAGCAGTGCCAGAGATCCCAAGGTCAGGGTTACGGGTAACCCTACCCTAACCCTAACCCTAACCCTAACCCTAAAACCCTAAAACCCTAACCCTAACCCTAACCCCAACCCCAACCCCAACCCTAAACCTGTGAGGAGAGGTTGGGGGGTGGATGAGGAGTCTCGCCATGTCACTTGGTAGGACCGGTCACTGAGGTAGGGAGGAGAACCAGGTGAGAGCAGTCCCAGAGATCCCAAGGTCAGGGTTAGGGTAACCCTAAACCTAACCCAAACCCTAACCCTGTGAGGAGAGGTTGGGGGGTGGATGAGGAGCCTCGCCATGTCACTTGGTAGGACCGGTCACTGAGGTAGGAAAGAGAACCAGGTGACAGCAGTCCCAGAGATCCCAAGGTCAGGGTTAGGGGTTACCCTAACCCTAACCCTAACCCTAACCCTAACCCTAACCCTGACCTCAACCCCAACCCCTACACTAACCCTGTGAGGAGAGGTTGGGGGGTGGATGAGGATCCTCGCCATGTCACTTGGTAGGACCGGTCACTGAGGTAGGGAGGAGAACCAGGTGAGAGCAGTCCCAGAGATACCAAGGTCAGGGTTCGGTGTAACCCTAAACCTAACCCTAACCCTAACCCTAACCCTAACCCTGACCTCAACCCCAACCCCTACACTAACCCTGTGAAAAGAGGTTGGGGGGTGGATGAGGATCCTCGCCATGTCACTTGGTAGGACCGGTCACTGAGGTAGGGAGGAGAACCAGGTGAGAGCAGTCCCAGAGATACCAAGGTCAGGGTTATGGGTAACCCTAACCCAAACCTTAACCCTAACCCTAACCCTGTGAGGAGAGGTTGGGGGGTGGATGAGGAGCCTCGCCATGTCACTTGGTTGGACCGGTCACTGAGGTAGGGAGGAGAACCAGGTGAGAGCAGTTCCAGAGATCCCAAAGTCAGGGTTAGGGTAACCCTACACCTAACCCTAACCCTAACCCTGACCCTAACCCTAACCCTAAAACCCTAAAACCCTAACCCTAACCCTTACACTAACCCCAACCCCAACCCCAACACTAACCTTATGAGGAGAGGTTGGGGGGTGGATGAGGAGCCTCGCCATGTCACTTGGTAGGACCGGTCACTGAGGTAGGGAGGAGAACCAGGTGAGAGCAGTGCCAGAGATCCCAAGGTCAGGGTTACGGGTAACCCTACCCTAACCCTAACCCTAACCCTAACCCTAAAACCCTAAAACCCTAACCCTAACCCTAACCCCAACCCCAACCCCAACCCTAAACCTGTGAGGAGAGGTTGGGGGGTGGATGAGGAGTCTCGCCATGTCACTTGGTAGGACCGGTCACTGAGGTAGGGAGGAGAACCAGGTGAGAGCAGTCCCAGAGATCCCAAGGTCAGGGTTAGGGTAACCCTAAACCTAACCCAAACCCTAACCCTGTGAGGAGAGGTTGGGGGGTGGATGAGGAGCCTCGCCATGTCACTTGGTAGGACCGGTCACTGAGGTAGGAAAGAGAACCAGGTGACAGCAGTCCTAGAGATCCCAAGGTCAGGGTTAGGTGTAACCCTAACCCTAACCCTAACCCTAACCCTAACCCTAACCCTAACCCTAAATCCCTAACCCTAACCCTAACCCTAAAACCCTAAAACCCTAACCCTAACCCTAACCCTACCCCTAACCCTAACCCCAACCCCAACCCCAACCCAAACCTTAACCCAACCCTGTGAGGAGAGGTTGGGGGGTGGATAAGGAGCCTCGCCATGTCACTTGGTAGGACCGGTCACTGAGGTAGGGAGGAGGACAAGGCGAGAGCAGTCCCAGAGATCCCAAGGTCAGGGTTAGGTGTAACCCTAACCCTATCCCTAACCATAACCCTAACCCTAACCCTAACCTCAACCCCAACCCCAACACTAACCCTGTGAGGAGAGGTTGGAGGGTGGATGAGGATCCTCGCCATGTCACTTGGTAGGACCGGTCACTGAGGTAGGGAGGAGAACCAGGTGAGAGCAGTCCCAGAGATCCCAAGGTCAGGGTTAGGGTCACCCTAACCCTAACCCTAACCCTAACCATAAAACCCTTAAGCCCTAACCCTAACCCGAACCCTAACCCTAACCCCAACCCCAACCCCAACCCTGTGAGCAGAGGTTGGGGGGTGGATGAGGAGTCTCGCCATGTCACTTGGTAGGACCGGTCACTGAGGTAGGGAGGAGAACCAGGTGAGAGCAGTCCCAGAGATCCCAAGGTCTAACCCTAACCCTAACCCTAAAACCCTAAAACCCTAACCCTAACCCTTACACTAACCCCAACCCCAACCCCAACACTAACCTTGTGAGGAGAGGTTGGGGGGTGGATGAGGAGCCTCGCCATGTCACTTGGTAGGACCGGTCACTGAGGTAGGTAAGAGAACCAGGTGAGAGCAGTGCCAGAGATCCCAAGGTCAGTGTTACGGGTAACCCTACCCTAACCCTAACCCTAACCCTAACCCTAAAACCCTAAAACCCTAACCCTAACCCTAACCCCAACCCCAACCCCAACCCTAAACCTGTGAGGAGAGGTTGGGGGGTGGATGAGGAGTCTCGCCATGTCACTTGTTAGGACCGGTCACTGAGGTAGGGAGGAGAACCAGGCGAGAGCAGTCCCAGAGATCCCAAGGTCAGGGTTAGGTGTAACCCTAACCCTAACCCTAACCCTAACCCTAACCTCAACCCCAATCCCAACACTAACCCTGTGAGGAGAGGTTGGGGGGTGGATGAGGATCCTCGCCATGTCACTTGGTAGGACCGGTCACTGAGGTAGGGAGGAGAACCAGGTGAGAGCAGTCCCAGACATCCCAAGGTCAGGGTTAGGGTAACCCTAACCCTAACCCTAACCCTGTGAGGAGAGGTTGGGGGGTGGATGAGGATCCTCGCCATGTCACTTGGTAGGACCGGTCACTGAGGTAGGGAGGAGAACCAGGTGAGAGCAGTCCCAGAGATCCCAAGGTCAGGGTTATGGGTAACCCTAACCCAAACCCTAACCCTAACCCTAACCCTGTGAGGAGAGGTTGGGGGGTGGATGAGGAGCCTCGCCATGTCACTTGGTAGGACCGGTCACTGAGGTAGGGAGGAGAACCAGGTGAGAGCAGTCCCAGAGATCCCAAGGTCAGGGTTAGGTGTAACCCTAACCCTAACCCTATCCCTAAAACCCTAAAACCTTAACCCTAACCCTAACCCCAACCCCAACCCCAACCCCAAACCTAACCCTGTGAGGAGAGGTTGGGGGGTGGATGAGGAGCCTCTCCATGTCACTTGGTAGGACCGTTCACTGAGGTAGGGAGGAGAACCAGGTGAGAGCAGTCCCAGAGATCCCAAGGTCAGGGTTAGGTGTAACCCTAACCCTAACCCTAACCCTAACCCTAACCCTAATCCTAACCCTAACCCCAACCCCAACCACAACACTAACCCCAACCCTAACCCTGTGAGGAGAGGTTGGGGGGTAAATGAGGAGCCTCGCCATGTCACTTGGTAGGACCGGTCACTGAGGTAGGGAGGAGAACCAGGTGAGAGCAGTCCCAGAGATCCCAAGGTCAGGGTTAGGGGTAACCCTAACCCTAACCCTCACCCCAACCCCAACCCCAACCCCAACCCCAACCCTAACCCTGTGAGGAGAGGTTGGGGGGTGGATGAGGAGCCTCGCCATGTCACTTGGTAGGACCGGTCACTGAGGTAGGGAGGAGAACCAGGTGAGAGCAGTCCCAGAGATCCCAAGGTCAGGGTTAGGGGTAACCCTAACCCTAACCCTAACCCGAACCCCAACCCCAACCCCAACCCCAACCCTAACCCTAACCCTGTGAGGAGAGCTTGGGGGGTGGATGAGGAGCCTCGCCATGTCACTTGGTAGGACCGGTCACTGAGGTAGGGAGGAGAACCAGGTGAGAGCAGTCCCAGAGATCCCAAGGTCAGGGTTAGGGGTAACCCTAACCCTAACCCTAACCCTGAAACCCTAAAGCCCTAACCCTAACCCCAACCCCAACCCCAACCCTGTGAGGAGAGGTTGGGGGGTGGATGAGGAGTCTCGCCATGTCACTTGGTAGGACCGGTCACTGAGGTAGGGAGGAGAACCAGGTGAGAGCAGTCCCAGAGATCCCAAGGTCAGGTTTAGGGTCACCCTAACCCTAACCCTAACCCTAACCATAAAACCCTTAAGCCCTAACCCTAACCCAAATCCTAACCCTAACACCAACCCCAACCCCAACCCTGTGAGATGAGGTTGGGGGGTGGATGAGGAGCCTCGCCATGTCACTTGGTAGGACCGTTCACTGAGGTAGGGAGGAGAACCAGGTGAGAGCAGTGCCAGAGATCCCAAGGTCAGGGTTACGGGTAACCCTACCCTAACCCTAACCCTAACCCTAACCCTAAAACCCTAAAACCCTAACCCTAACCCTAACCCCAACCCCAACCCCAACCCTAAACCTGTGAGGAGAGGTTGGGGGGTGGATGAGGAGTCTCGCCATGTCACTTGTTAGGACCGGTCACTGAGGTAGGGAGGAGAACCAGGCGAGAGCAGTCCCAGAGATCCCAAGGTCAGGGTTAGGTGTAACCCTAACCCGAACCCTAACCCTAACCCTAACCCTAACCCTAACCTCAACCCCAACCCCAACACTAACCCTGTGAGGAGAGGTTGGGGGGCGGATGAGGATCCTCGCCATGTCACTTGGTAGGACCGGTCACTGAGGTAGGGAGGAGAACCAGGTGAGAGCAGTCCCAGACATCCCAAGGTCAGGGTTAGGGTAACCCTAACCCTAACCCTAACCCTGTGAGGAGAGGTTGGGGGGTGGATGAGGATCCTCGCCATGTCACTTGGTAGGACCGGTCACTGAGGTAGGGAGGAGAACCAGGTGAGAGCAGTCCCAGAGATCCCAAGGTCAGGGTTATGGGTAACCCTAACCCAAACCCTAACCCCAGCCCTAACCCTGTGAGGAGAGGTTGGGGGGTGGATGAGGAGCCTCGCCATGTCACTTGGTAGGACCGGTCACTGAGGTAGGGAGGAGAACCAGGTGAGAGCAGTGCCAGAGATCCCAAGGTCAGGGTTACGGGTAACCCTAACCCTAACCCTAACCCTAACCCTAAAACCCTAAAATCCTAACCCTAACCCTAACCCTAACCCCAACCCCAACCCCAACCCTAACCCTGTGAGGAGAGGTAGGGGGGTAAATGAGGAGCCTCGCCATGTCAATTGGTAGGACCGGTCACTGAGGTAGGGAGGAGAACCAGGTGAGAGCAGTCCCAGACATCCCAAGGTCAGGGTTATGAGTATCCCTAAACCTAACCCTAACCCTAACCCTGTGAGGAGAGGTTGGGGGGTGGATGAGGAGCCTCGCCATGTCACTTGGTAGGACCGGTCACTGAGGTAGGAAAGAGAACCAGGTGAGAGCAGTCCCAGAGATCCCAAGGTCAGGGTTAGGTGTAACCCTAACCCTAACCCTAACCCTAACCCTAACCCTAACCCTAAAACCCTAACCCTAACCCTAACCCTAAAACCCTAAAACCCTAACCCTAACCCTAACCCTACCACTAACCCTAACCCCAACCCCAACCCCAACCCAAACCCCAACCCAACCCTGTGAGGAGAGGTTGGGGGGTGGATGAGGAGCCTCGCCATGTCACTTGGTAGGACCGGTCACTGAGGTAGGCAGGAGAACCAGGTGAGAGCAGTCCCATAGATCCCAAGGTCAGGGTTAGGGGTCACCCTAACCCTAACCCTAACCCTAACCCTAACCCTGACCCAAAAAACCATAAAACACTAACCCTAACCCTAACCCTAACCCCAACCCCAACCCTTACCCCAACCCCAACCCTAACCCTAACCCCAACCCCAACCCTAACCCTGTGAGGAGAGGTTGGGGGGTGGATGAGGAGTCTCGCCATGTCAATTGGTAGGACCGGTCATTGACGTAGGGAGGAGAACCAGGTGAGACCAGTCCCAGAGATCCCAAGGTCAGGGTTAGTGGTAACCCTAACCCTAACCCCAACCCTAACCCTAAAACCCTAAAACCCTAACCCTAACCCTAACCCCAACCCCAACCCTAACCCTAACCCTAACCCTAACACTGTGAGGAGAGGTTGGGGGGTGGATAAGCAGCCTCGCCATGTCACTTGGTAGGACCGGTCACTGAGGTAGGGAGGAGAACCAGGTGAGAGCAGTCCCAGAGATCCCAAGGTCAGGGTTATGGGTAACCCTAACCCTAACCCTAACCCTAACCCTAACCCTAACCCTAACTTCAACCCCAACCCCAACCCCAACCCCAAACCTAACCCTGTGAGGAGAGGTTGGGGGGTGAATGAGGAGCCTCTCCATGTCACTTGGTAGGACCGTTCACTGAGGTAGGGAGGAGAACCAGGTGAGAGCTGTCCCAGAGATCCCAAGGTCAGGGATAGGTGTAACCCTAACCCTAACCCTAACCCTAACCCTAACCCTAATCCTAACCCTAACCCTGTGAGGAGAGGTTGGGGGGTGGATGAGGAGCCTCGCCATGTCACTTGGTAGGACCGGTCACTGAGGTAGGATAGAGAACCAGGTGAGAGCAGTCCCAGAGATCCCAAGGTCAGGGTTAGGTGTAACCCTAACCCTAACCCTAACCCTAACCCTAAAACCCTAACCCTAACCCTAACCCTAAAACCCTAAAACCCTAACCCTAACCCTAACCTTAACCCTGACCCTAACCCTCACCCTAAAACCCTAAAACCCTAACCCTAACCCTTACACTAACCCCAACCCCAACCCCAACACTAACCTTGTGAGGAGAGGTTGGGGGGTGGATGAGGAGCCTCGCCATGTCACTTGGTAGGACCGGTCACTGAGGTAGGGAGGAGAACCAGGTGAGAGCAGTGCCAGAGATCCCAAGGTCAGGGTTACGGGTAACCCTACCCTAACCCTAACCCTAACCCTAACCCTAAAACCCTAAAACCCTAACCCTAACCCTAACCCCAACCCCAACCCCAACCCTAAACCTGTGAGGAGAGGTTGGGGGGTGGATGAGGAGTCTAGCCATGTCACTTGGTAGGACCGGTCACTGACGTAGGGAGGAGAACTAGGTGAGAGCAGTCCCAGAGATCCCAAGGTCAGGGTTAGGGTAACCCTAACCCTAACCCTAACCCTAACCCTGTGAGGAGAGGTTGGGGGGTGGATGAGGAGCCTCGCCATGTCACTTGGTAGAACCGTTCACTGAGGTAGGGAGGAGAACAAGGTGAGAGCAGTCCCAGAGATCCCAAGGTCAGGGTTAGGGGTAACCCTAACCCTAACCCTAACCCTAACCCTAACCCTAACCCTAAAACCCTAACCCTAACCCTAACCCTAAAACCCTAAAACCCTAACCCTAACCCTAACCCTACCCCTAACCTTAACCCCAACCCCAACCCCAACCCAAACCCCAACCCAACCCTGTGAGGAGAGGTTGGGGGGTGGATGAGGAGCCTCGCCATGTCACTTGGTAGGACCGGTCACTGAGGTAGGCAGGAGAACCAGGTGAGAGCAGTCCCATAGATCCCAAGGTCAGGGTAAGTGGTAACCCAAACCTAACCCTAACCCTAACCATAAAACCCTTAAGCCCTAACCCTAACCCTAACCCTAACCCCAACCCCAACCCCAACCCTGTGAGGAGAGGTTGGGGGGTGGATGAGGAGTCTCGCCATGTCACTTGGTAGGACCGGTCACTGAGGTAGAGAGGAGAACCAGGTGAGAGCATTCCCAGAGATCCCAAGGTCAGGGTTAGGGTAACCCTAAACCTAACCCTAACCCTAACCCTGACCCTAACCCTAACCCTAAAACCCTAAAACCCTAACTCTAACCCTTACACTAACCCCAACCCCAACCCCAACACTAACCTTGTGAGGAGAGGTTGGGAAGTGGATGAGGAGCCTCGCCATGTCACTTGGTAGGACCGGTCACTGAGGTAAGGAGGAGAACCAGGTGAGAGCAGTGCCAGAGATCCCAAGGTCAGGGTTACGGGTAACCCTACCCTAACCCTAACCCTAACCCTAAAACCCTAAAACCCTAACCCTAACCCTAACCCCAACCCCAACCCCAACCCTAAACCTGTGAATAGAGGTTGGGGGGTGGATGAGGAGTCTCGCCATGTCACTTGGTAGGACCGGTCACTGAGGTAGGGAGGAGAACCAGGTGAGAGCAGTCCCAGAGATCCCAAGGTCAGGGTTAGGTGTAACCCTAACCCTAACCCTATCCCTAACCCTAACCCTAACCCTAACCTCAACCCCAACCCCAACACTAACCCTGTGAGGAGAGGTTGGGGGGTGGATGAGGAGCCTCGCCATGTCACTTGGTTGGACCGGTCACTGAGGTAAGGAGGAGAACCAGGTGAGAGCAGTCCCAGAGATCCCAAGGTCTTGGTTAGGGTTACCCCTAACCCTAACCCTAACCCTAACCCTAACCCTGTGAGGAGAGGTTGGGGGGTGGATGACGAGCCTCGCCATGTCACTTGTTAGGACCGGTCACTGAGGTAGGGAGGAGAACCAGGTGAGAGCAGTCCCAGAGATCCCATGGTCAGGGTTAGGTGTAACCCTAACCCTTACCCTAACCCTGAAACCCTAAAACCTTAACCCTAACCCTAACCCCAACCCCAACCCCAACCCCAAACCTAACCCTGTGAGGAGAGGTTGGGGGGTGGATGAGGAGCCTCTCCATGTCACTTGGTAGGACCGTTCACTGAGGTAGGGAGGAGAACCAGGTGAGAGCAGTCCCAGAGATCCCAAGGTCAGGGTTAGGTGTAACCCTAACCCTAACCCTAACCCTAATCCTAACCCTAACCCTAACCCCAACCCCAACCCCAACACTAACCCTGTGAGGAGAGGTTGGGGGGTGGATGAGGATCCTCACCATGTCACTTGGTAGGACCGGTCACTGAGGTAGGGAGGAGAACCAGGTGAGAGCAGTGCCAGAGATCCCAAGGTCAGGTTTAAGGGTAACCCTAACCCTAACCCTAACCCTAACCCTAAAACCCTAAAACCCTAACCCTAACCCTAACCCCAACCCCAACCCCAACCCCAACCCTAACCCTGTGAGGAGAGGTTGGGGGGTAAATGAGGAGCCTCACCATGTCACTTGGTAGGACCGGTCACTGAGGTAGGGAGGAGAACCAGGTGAGAGCAGTCCCAGACATCCCAAGGTCAGGGTTATGGGTATCCCTAACCCTAAGCCTAACCCTAACCCTAACCCTGTGAGGAGAGGTTGGGGGGTGGATGAGCATCCTCGCCATGTCACTTGGTAGGACCGGTCACTGAGGTAGGGAGGAGAACCAGGTGAGAGCAGTCCCAGAGATCCCAAGGTCAGGGTTAGGGGTAACCCTAACCCTAACCCTAACCCCAACCCCAACCCCAACCCCAACCCTAACCCTAACCCTGTGAGGAGAGCTTGGGGGGTGGATGAGGAGCCTAGCCTTGTCACTTGGTAGGACCGGTCACAGAGGTAGGAAAGAGAACCAGGTGAGAGCAGTCCCATAGATCCCAAGGTCAGGGTTAGGGTTACCCCTAACCCTAACCCTAACCCTAACCCTAACCCTAACCCTAACCCTAACCCTAAAACCCTAAAACACTAACCCTAACCCTAACCCTAACCCAAACCCCAACCCTTACCCCAACCCCAACCCTAACCCTAACCCCAACCCCAACCCTAACCCTGTGAGGAGAGGTTGGGGGGTGGATGAGGAGTCTCGCCATGTCAATTGGTAGGACCGGTCATTGACGTAGGGAGGAGAACCAGGTGAGACCAGTCCCAGAGATCCCAAGATCAGGGTTAGTGGTAACCCTAACCCTAACCCCAACCCTAACCCTAAAACCCTAAAACCCTAACCCTAACCCTAACCCCAACCCCAACCCTAACCCTAACCCTAACCCTAACACTGTGAGGAGAGGTTGGGGGGTTGATGAGCAGCCTCGCCATGTCACTTGGTAGGACCGGTCACTGAGGTAGGGAGGAGAAGCAGGTGAGAGCAGTCCCAGAGATCCCAAGGTCAGGGTTATGGGTAACCCTAACCCTAACCCTAACCCTAACCCTGTGAGGAGAGGTTGGGGGGTGGATGAGGAGCCTCGCCATGTCACCTAGTAGGACCGGTCACTGAGGTAGGGAGGAGAACCAGGTGAGAGCAGTCCCAGAGATCCCAAGGTCAGGGTTACTGGTAACCCTAACCCTAACCCTAACCCTAACCCTTAAACCCTAAAACCCCAACTCTATCCCTAACCCTAACCCCAACCCTAACCCTAACCCTGTGAGGAGAGGTTGGGGGGTGGATGAGGAGCCTCGCCATGTCACCTGGTAGGACCGGTCACTGAGGTAGGGAGGAGAACCAGGTGAGAACAGTCCCAGAGATCCCAAGGTCAGGGTTAGGGTAACCCTAACCCTAACCCTAACCCTAACCCTAAAACCCTAAAACCCTAACCCTAACCCTAACCCCAACCCCAACCCCAACCCCAACCTCAACCCTAACCCTGTGAGGAGAGGTTGGGGGGTGGATGAGGAGCCTCGCCATGTCACTTGGTAGGACCGGTCACTGAGGTAGGGAGGAGAACCAGGTGAGAGCAGTCCCAGAGATCCCAAGGTCAGGGTTATGGGTAACCCTAACCCTAACCCTAACCCTAACCCTTAAACCCTAAAACCCTAACTCTATCCCTAACCCTAACCCCAACCCTAACCCTAACCCTGTGAGGAGAGGTTGGGGGGTGGATGAGGAGCCTCGCCATGTCACCTGGTAGGACCGGTCACTGAGGTAGGGAGGAGAACCAGGTGAGAGCAGTCCCAGAGATCCCAAGGTCAGGGTTATGGGTAACCCTAACCCTAACCCTAACCCTAACCCTGTGAGGAGAGGTTGGGGGGTGGATGAGCAGCCTCGCCATGTCACTTGGTAGGACCGGTCACTGAGGTAGGGAGGAGAACCAGGTGAGAGCAGTCCCAGAGATCCCAAGGTCAGGGTTAGGGGTAACCCTAACCCTAACCCTAACCCTAAAACCCTAAAAGGCTAACCCTAACCCTAACCCAAACCCCAACCCCAACCCTAACCCTGTGAGGAGAGGTTGGGGGGTGGATGAGGATCCTCGCCATGTCACTTGGTAGGACCGGTCACTGAGGTAGGGAGGAGAACCAGGTGAGAGCAGTGCCAGAGATCCCAAGGTCAGGGTTACGGGTAACCCTAACCCTAACCCTAACCCTAACCCTAACCCTAACCCTAAAACCCTAAAACCCTAACCCTAACCCTAACCCTACCCCAACCCCAACCCCAACCCTAACCCTGTGAGGAGAGGTTGGGGGGTAAATGAGGAGCCTCACCATGTCACTTGGTAGGACCGGTCACTGAGGTAGGGAGGAGAACCAGGTGAGAGCAGTCCCAGACATCCCAAGGTCAGGGTTATGGGTATCCCTAACCCTAACCCTAATCCTAACCCTAACCCTGTGAGGAGAGGTTGGGGGGTGGATGAGCATCCTCGCCATGTCACTTGGTAGGACCGGTCACTGAGGTAGGGAGGAGAACCAGGTGAGAGCAGTCCCAGAGATCCCAAGGTCAGGGTTAGGGGTAACCCTAACCCTAACCCTAACCCCAACCCCAACCCCAACCCCAACCCCAACCCTAACCCTAACCCTGTGAGGAGAGCTTGGGGGGTGGATGAGGAGCCTAGCCATGTCACTTGGTAGGACCGGTCACAGAGGTAGGAAAGAGAACCAGGTGAGAGCAGTCCCATAGATCCCAAGGTCAGGGTTAGGGGTCACCCTAACCCTAACCCTAACCCTAACCCTAAAACCCTAAAACACTAACCCTAACCCTAACCCTAACCCAAACCCCAACCCTTACCCCAACCCCAACCCTAACCCTAACCCCAACCCCAACCCTAACCCTGTGAGGAGAGGTTGGGGGGTGGATGAGGAGTCTCGCCATGTCAATTGGTAGGACCGGTCATTGACGTAGGGAGGAGAACCAGGTGAGACCAGTCCCAGAGATCCCAAGATCAGGGTTAGTGGTAACCCTAACCCTAACCCCAACCCTAACCATAAAACCCTAAAACCCTAACCCTAACCCTAACCCCAACCCCAACCCTAACCCTAACCCTAACCCTAACACTGTGAGGAGAGGTTGGGGGGTTGATGAGCAGCCTCGCCATGTCACTTGGTAGGACCGGTCACTGAGGTAGGGAGGAGAACCAGGTGAGAGCAGTCCCAGAGATCCCAAGGTCAGGGTTATGGGTAACCCTAACCCTAACACTAACCCTAACCCTGTGAGGAGAGGTTGGGGGGTGGATGAGGAGCCTCGCCATGTCACCTGGTAGGACCGGTCACTGAGGTAGGGAGGAGAACCAGGTGAGAGCAGTCCTAGAGATCCCAAGGTCAGGGTTAGTGGTAACCCTAACCCTAACCCTAACCCTAACCCTTAAACCCTAAAACCCTAACTCTATCCCTAACCCTAACCCCAACCCTAACCCTAACCCTGTGAGGAGAGGTTGGGGGGTGGATGAGGAGCCTCGCCATGTCACCTGGTAGGACCGGTCACTGAGGTAGGGAGGAGAACCAGGTGAGAACAGTCCCAGAGATCCCAAGGTCAGGGTTAGGGTAACCCTAACCCTAACCCTAACCCTAACCCTAAAACCCTAAAAGGCTAACCCTAACCCTAACCCTAACCCCAACCCCAACCCTAACCCTGTGAGGAGAAGTTGGGGGGTGGATGAGGAGTCTCGCCATGTCAATTGGTAGGACCGGTCACTGACGTAGGGAGGAGAACCAGGTGAGAGCAGTCCCAGAGATCCCAAGGTCAGGGTTAGGGTAACCCTAACCCTAACCCTAACCCTAACCCTGTGAGGAGAGTTTGGGGGGTGGAAGAGGAGCCTCGCTATGTCACTTGGTAGGGCCGGTCACTGAGGTAGGGAGGAGAACCAGGTGAGAGCAGTCCCAGAGATCCCAAGGTCAGGGTTAGGGGTAACCCTAACCCTAAGCCTAACCCTTACCCTAAAACCCTAAAACTCTAACCCTAACCCTAACCCTAACCCCAACCCCAAACCTAACCCCAACCCCAACCCCAACCCTAACCCTGTGAGGAGAGGTTGGGGGGTAAATGAGGAGCCTCGCCATGTCACTTGGTAGGACCGGTCACTGAGGTATGGAGGAGAACCAGGTGAGAGCAGTACCAGTGATCCCAAGGTCAGGGTTAGGGGTAACCCTAACCCTAACCCTAACCCTAAAACCCTAAAACCCTAACCCTAACCCTAACCCTAACCATAACCCCAACCCTAACCCTGTGAGGAGAGGTTGGGGGGTGGATGAGGTGTCTCGCCATGTCAATTGGTAGGACCGGTCACTGACGTAGGGAGGAGAACCAGGTGAGAGCAGTCCCAGAGATCACAAGGTCAGGGTTAGGGGTAACCCTAACCCTAAGCCTAACCCTTACCCTAAAACCCTAAAACCCTAACCCTAACCCTAACCCTAAACCCAACCCCAACCCTAACCCCAACCCCAACCCCAACCCTAACCCTGTGAGGAGAGGTTGGGGGTGGATGAGGAGTCTCGCCATGTCAATTGGTAGGACCGGTCACTGACGTAGGGAGGAGAACCAGGTGAGAGCAGTCCCAGAGATCCCAAGGTCAGGGTTAGGGTAACCCTAACCCTAACCCTAACCCTAACCCTGTGAGGAGAGGTTGGGGGGTGGAAGAGGAGCCTCGCTATGTCACTTGGTAGGGCCGGTCACTGAGGTAGGGAGGAGAACCAGGTGAGAGCAGTCCCAGAGATCCCAAGGTCAGGGTTAGGGGTAACCCTAACCCTAAGCCTAACCCTTACCCGAAAACCCTTAAACCCTAACCCTTACCCTAACACTAAACCCAACCCCAACCCCAACCCTAACCCTGTGAGGAGAGGTTGAGGGGTGGATGAGGAGCCTCGCCATGTCACTTGGTAGGACCGGTCACTGAGGTAGGGAGGAGAACCAGGTGAGAGCAGTCCCAGAGTTTCCAAGGTCAGGGTTAGGGGTAACCCTAACCCTAACCCTAACCCTAACCCTAAAACCCTAAACCCTAAACCTAACCCTAACCCTAACCCCAACCCCAACCCTAACCCTGTGAGGAGAGGTTGGGGGGTGGATGAGGAGCCTCGCCATGTCACTTGGTAGGACCGGTCACTGAGGTAGGGAGGAGAACCAGGTGAGAACAGTCCCAGAGATCCTAAGGTCAGGGTTAGGGGTTACCCTAACCCTAAACCTAAAACCCTAAAACCCTAACCCTAACCCCAACCCCAACCCTAACTCCAACCCCAACCCCAACCCTAACCCTGTGAGGAGAGGTTGGGGGGTGGATGAGGAGCCTCGCCATGTCACTTGGTAGGACCGGTCACTGAGGTAGGGAGGAGAACCAGGTAAGAGCAGTCCCAGAGATCCCAAGGTCAGGGTTAGGGTAACTCTAACCTTAACCCTAACCCTAACCCTAACCCTGTGAGGAGAGGTTGGGGGGTGGATGAGGAGCCTCGCCATGTCACTTGGTAGGGCCGGTCACTGAGGTAGGGAGGAGAACCAGGTGAGAGCAGTCCCAGAGATCCCGAGGTCAGGGTTAGGGGTAACCCTAACCCTAAGCCTAACCCTAACCCTGAAACCCTAAAACCCTAACCCTAACCCTAACCCTAACCCCAACCCCAACCCTAACCCCAACCCCAACCCCAACCCTAACCCTGTGAGGAGAGGTTGGGGGGTGGATGAGGAGCCTCGCCATGTCACTTGGTAGGACTGGTCACTGAGGTAGGGAGGAGAACCAGGTGAGAGCAGTCCCAGAGATCCCAAGGTCAGGGTTATGAGTAACCCAGCCCTAACCCTAACCCTAACTTTAACCTTGTGAGGAGAGGTTGGGGGGTGGATGAGGAGCCTCGCCATGTCACTTGGTAGTACCGGTCACTGAGGTAGGGAGGAGAATCAGGTGAGAGCAGTGCCAGAGATCCCAAGGTCAGGGTTACGGGTAACCCTAACCCTAACCCTAACCCTAACCCTAATCCTAACCCTAACCCCAACTCCAACCCCAACCCCAACCCTAACCCCAACCCTAACCCTGTGAGGAGAGGTTGGGGGGTGGATGAGGAGCCTCGCCATGTCACTTGGTAGGACCGGTCACTGAGGTAGGGAGGAGAACCAGGTGAGAGCAATCCCAGAGATCCCAAGGTCAGGGTTAGTGGTAACCCAAACCCTAACCCTAAAATCCTAAAACCCTAACCCTAACCCTAACCCTAACCCTAAAAACCCTAACACCCTAACCCTAACCCTAGCCCTATCCCCAACCCCAACCCCAACCCTAACCCTAACCCTGTGAGGTGAGGTTGGGGGGTGGATGAGGAGCCTCGCCATATCACTTGGTAGGACCGGTCACTGAGGTAGGGAGGAGAACCAGGTGAGAGCAGTCCCAGAGATCCCAAGGTCAGGGTTAGGGGTAACCCTAACCCTAACCCTAACCCTAACCCTAACCGTGTGAGGAGAGGTTGGGGGGTGGATGAGGAGCCTCGCCATGTCACTTGGTAGGACCGGTCACTGAGGTAGGGAGGAGAACCAGGTGAGAGCAGTCCCAGAGATCCCAAGGTCAGGGTTAGGGGTAACCCAAACCCTAACCCTAACCCTAAAACCCTATAACCCTAACCCTAACCCTAACCCTGTGAGGAGAGGTTGGGGGGTGGATGAGGTGTCTCGCCATGTCAATTGGTAGGACCGGTCACTGACGTAGGGAGGAGAACCAGGTGAGAGCAGTCCCAGAGATCCCAAGGTCGGGGTTATGGGTAACCCTAACCCAAACCCTAACCCTAACCCTAACCCTGTGAGGAGAGGTTGGGGGTGGATGAGGTGTCTCGCCATGTCACTTGGTAGGACCGGTCACTGAGGAAGGGAGGAGAACCAGGTGAGAGCAGTCCCAGAGATCCCAAGGTCAGGGTTAGTGGTAATCCTAACCCTAACCCTAACCCTAACCCTAAAACCCTAAACCCTAACCCTAACCCCAACCCCAACCCCAACCCCAACCCCAACCCTAACCCTGTGAGGAGAGGTTGGGGGGTGGATGAGGAGCTTCGCCATGTCACTTGGTAGGACCGGTCACTGAGGTAGGGAGGAGAACTAGGTGAGAGCAGTCCCAGAGATCCCAAGGTCAGGGTTAGGGGTAACCCTAACCCTAACCCTAACCCTAACCCTGTGAGGAGAGGTTAAGGGGTGGATGAGGAGCTTCGCCATGTCACTTGGCAGGACCGGTCACTGAGGTAGGGAGAAGAACCAGGTGAGAGCAGTCCCAGAGATCCCAAGGTCAGGGTTAGTGGTAACCCTAACCCTAACCCTAACTCTAAAACCCTAAAACCCTAACCCTAACCCTAACCCCAACCCCAGCCCCAACCCCAACCCTAACCCTGTGAGGAGAGGTAGGACTTAGTAGGACCGGTCACTGAGGTAGGGAGGAGAACCAGGTGAAAGCAGTCCCAGAGATCCCAAGGTCAGGGTTACGGGTAACCCTAACCCTAACCCTAACCCTAACCCTAACCCTAATCCTAACCCTATCCCCAACTCCAACCCCAACCCCAACCCTAACCCCAACCCTAACCCTGTGAGGAGAGGTTGGGGGGTGGATGAGGAGCCTCGCCATGTCACTTGGTAGGACCGGTCACTGAGGTAGGGAGGAGAACCAGGTGAGAGCAATCCCAGAGATCCCAAGGTCAGGGTTAGTGGTAACCCAAACCCTAACCCTAAAATCCTAAAACCCTAACCCTAACCCTAACCCTAACCCTAAAACCCTAAAACCCTAACCCTAACCTTAACCCTAACCCCAACTCTAACCCCAACCCCAACCCCAACCCTAACCCTGTGAGGAGAGGTTGGGGGGTGGATGAGGAGCCTCGCCATGTCACTTGGTAGGACCAGTCACTGAGGTAGGGAGGAGAACCAGGTAAGAGCAGTCCCAGAGATCCCAAGGTCAGGGTTAGTGGTAACCCTAACCCTAACCCTAACC
Source organism: Amia ocellicauda (assembly GCF_036373705.1). Classification (NCBI taxonomy): domain Eukaryota; kingdom Metazoa; phylum Chordata; class Actinopteri; order Amiiformes; family Amiidae; genus Amia; species Amia ocellicauda. The sequence continues at coordinate 40,234,832 of NC_089851.1, read as the reverse complement.
CTAAAACCCTAAAACCCTAACCCTAAAACCCTAAGACCCTAACCCTAACCCTAACCCCAACCCCAACCCCAACCCCAACCCTAACCCTGTCAGGAGAGGTTGGTAGGTGGATGAGGAGCCTCGCCCTGTCACTTGGTAGGACCGGTCACTGAGGTAGGGAGGAGAACCAGGTGAAAGCAGTCCCAGAGATCCCAAGGTCAGGGTTAGTGGTAACCCAAACCCTAACCCTAAAATCCTAAAACCCTAACCCTAACCCTAAAAACCCTAACACCCTAAACCTAACCCTAACCCTATCCCCAACCCCAACCCCAACCCTAACCCTAACCCTGTGAGGTGAGGTTGGGGGGTGGATGAGGAGCCTCGCCATATCACTTGGTAGGTCCGGTCACTGAGGTAGGGAGGAGAACCAGGTGAGAGCAGTCCCAGAGATCCCAAGGTCAGGGTTAGGGGTAACCGTAACCCTAACCCTAACCCTAACCCTAACCGTGTGAGGAGAGGTTGGGGGGTGGATGAGGAGCCTCGCCATGTCACTTGGTAGGACCGGTCACTGAGGTAGGGAGGAGAACCAGGTGAGAGCAGTCCCAGAGATCCCAAAGTCAGGGTTAGGGGTAACCCTAACAATAACCCTAACCCTAACCCTAAAACCCTAAACCCTAAACCTAACCCTAACCCTAACCCCAACCCCAACCCTAACCCTGTGAGGAGAGGTTGGGGGGTGGATGAGGAGCCTCGCCATGTCACTTGGTAGGACCGGTCACTGAGGTAGGGAGGAGAACCAGGTGAGAGCAGTCCCAGAGATCACAAGGTCAGGGTTAGTGGTAATCCTAACCCTAACCCTAACCCTAACCCTAAAACCCTAAAACCCTAACCCTAACCCCAACCCCAACCCCAACCCTAACCCTGTGAGGAGAGGTTGGGGGGTGGATGAGGAGCTTCGCCATGTCACTTGGTAGGACCGGTCACTGAGGTAGGGAGGAGAACTAGGTGAGAGCAGTCCCAGAGATCCCAATGTCAGGGTTAGGGGTAACCCTAACCCTAACCCTAACCCTAACCCTGTGAGGAGAGGTTAAGGGTTGGATGAGGAGCCTCGCCATGTCACTTGGTAGGACCGGTCACTGAGGTAGGGAGGAGAACCAGGTGAGAGCAGTCCCAGAGATCCCAAGGTCAGGGTTATGAGTAACCCAGCCCTAACCCTAACCCTAACTTTAACCTTGTGAGGAGAGGTTGGGGGGTGGATGAGGAGCCTCGCCATGTCACTTGGTAGTACCGGTCACTGAGGTAGGGAGGAGAATCAGGTGAGAGCAGTGCCAGAGATCCCAAGGTCAGGGTTACGGGTAACCCTAACCCTAACCCTAACCCTAACCCTAATCCTAACCCTAACCCCAACTCCAACCCCAACCCCAACCCTAACCCCAACCCTAACCCTGTGAGGAGAGGTTGGGGGGTGGATGAGGAGCCTCGCCATGTCACTTGGTAGGACCGGTCACTGAGGTAGGGAGGAGAACCAGGTGAGAGCAATCCCAGAGATCCCAAGGTCAGGGTTAGTGGTAACCCAAACCCTAACCCTAAAATCCTAAAACCCTAACCCTAACCCTAACCCTAACCCTAAAAACCCTAACACCCTAACCCTAACCCTAGCCCTATCCCCAACCCCAACCCCAACCCTAACCCTAACCCTGTGAGGTGAGGTTGGGGGGTGGATGAGGAGCCTCGCCATATCACTTGGTAGGACCGGTCACTGAGGTAGGGAGGAGAACCAGGTGAGAGCAGTCCCAGAGATCCCAAGGTCAGGGTTAGGGGTAACCCTAACCCTAACCCTAACCCTAACCCTAACCGTGTGAGGAGAGGTTGGGGGGTGGATGAGGAGCCTCGCCATGTCACTTGGTAGGACCGGTCACTGAGGTAGGGAGGAGAACCAGGTGAGAGCAGTCCCAGAGATCCCAAGGTCAGGGTTAGGGGTAACCCAAACCCTAACCCTAACCCTAAAACCCTATAACCCTAACCCTAACCCTAACCCTGTGAGGAGAGGTTGGGGGGTGGATGAGGTGTCTCGCCATGTCAATTGGTAGGACCGGTCACTGACGTAGGGAGGAGAACCAGGTGAGAGCAGTCCCAGAGATCCCAAGGTCGGGGTTATGGGTAACCCTAACCCAAACCCTAACCCTAACCCTAACCCTGTGAGGAGAGGTTGGGGGTGGATGAGGTGTCTCGCCATGTCACTTGGTAGGACCGGTCACTGAGGAAGGGAGGAGAACCAGGTGAGAGCAGTCCCAGAGATCCCAAGGTCAGGGTTAGTGGTAATCCTAACCCTAACCCTAACCCTAACCCTAAAACCCTAAACCCTAACCCTAACCCCAACCCCAACCCCAACCCCAACCCCAACCCTAACCCTGTGAGGAGAGGTTGGGGGGTGGATGAGGAGCTTCGCCATGTCACTTGGTAGGACCGGTCACTGAGGTAGGGAGGAGAACTAGGTGAGAGCAGTCCCAGAGATCCCAAGGTCAGGGTTAGGGGTAACCCTAACCCTAACCCTAACCCTAACCCTGTGAGGAGAGGTTAAGGGGTGGATGAGGAGCTTCGCCATGTCACTTGGCAGGACCGGTCACTGAGGTAGGGAGAAGAACCAGGTGAGAGCAGTCCCAGAGATCCCAAGGTCAGGGTTAGTGGTAACCCTAACCCTAACCCTAACTCTAAAACCCTAAAACCCTAACCCTAACCCTAACCCCAACCCCAGCCCCAACCCCAACCCTAACCCTGTGAGGAGAGGTAGGACTTAGTAGGACCGGTCACTGAGGTAGGGAGGAGAACCAGGTGAAAGCAGTCCCAGAGATCCCAAGGTCAGGGTTACGGGTAACCCTAACCCTAACCCTAACCCTAACCCTAACCCTAATCCTAACCCTATCCCCAACTCCAACCCCAACCCCAACCCTAACCCCAACCCTAACCCTGTGAGGAGAGGTTGGGGGGTGGATGAGGAGCCTCGCCATGTCACTTGGTAGGACCGGTCACTGAGGTAGGGAGGAGAACCAGGTGAGAGCAATCCCAGAGATCCCAAGGTCAGGGTTAGTGGTAACCCAAACCCTAACCCTAAAATCCTAAAACCCTAACCCTAACCCTAACCCTAACCCTAAAACCCTAAAACCCTAACCCTAACCTTAACCCTAACCCCAACTCTAACCCCAACCCCAACCCCAACCCTAACCCTGTGAGGAGAGGTTGGGGGGTGGATGAGGAGCCTCGCCATGTCACTTGGTAGGACCAGTCACTGAGGTAGGGAGGAGAACCAGGTAAGAGCAGTCCCAGAGATCCCAAGGTCAGGGTTAGTGGTAACCCTAACCCTAACCCTAACCCTAAAACCCTAAAACCCTAACCCTAAAACCCTAAGACCCTAACCCTAACCCTAACCCCAACCCCAACCCCAACCCCAACCCTAACCCTGTCAGGAGAGGTTGGTAGGTGGATGAGGAGCCTCGCCCTGTCACTTGGTAGGACCGGTCACTGAGGTAGGGAGGAGAACCAGGTGAAAGCAGTCCCAGAGATCCCAAGGTCAGGGTTAGTGGTAACCCAAACCCTAACCCTAAAATCCTAAAACCCTAACCCTAACCCTAAAAACCCTAACACCCTAAACCTAACCCTAACCCTATCCCCAACCCCAACCCCAACCCTAACCCTAACCCTGTGAGGTGAGGTTGGGGGGTGGATGAGGAGCCTCGCCATATCACTTGGTAGGTCCGGTCACTGAGGTAGGGAGGAGAACCAGGTGAGAGCAGTCCCAGAGATCCCAAGGTCAGGGTTAGGGGTAACCGTAACCCTAACCCTAACCCTAACCCTAACCGTGTGAGGAGAGGTTGGGGGGTGGATGAGGAGCCTCGCCATGTCACTTGGTAGGACCGGTCACTGAGGTAGGGAGGAGAACCAGGTGAGAGCAGTCCCAGAGATCCCAAAGTCAGGGTTAGGGGTAACCCTAACAATAACCCTAACCCTAACCCTAAAACCCTAAACCCTAAACCTAACCCTAACCCTAACCCCAACCCCAACCCTAACCCTGTGAGGAGAGGTTGGGGGGTGGATGAGGAGCCTCGCCATGTCACTTGGTAGGACCGGTCACTGAGGTAGGGAGGAGAACCAGGTGAGAGCAGTCCCAGAGATCACAAGGTCAGGGTTAGTGGTAATCCTAACCCTAACCCTAACCCTAACCCTAAAACCCTAAAACCCTAACCCTAACCCCAACCCCAACCCCAACCCTAACCCTGTGAGGAGAGGTTGGGGGGTGGATGAGGAGCTTCGCCATGTCACTTGGTAGGACCGGTCACTGAGGTAGGGAGGAGAACTAGGTGAGAGCAGTCCCAGAGATCCCAATGTCAGGGTTAGGGGTAACCCTAACCCTAACCCTAACCCTAACCCTGTGAGGAGAGGTTAAGGGTTGGATGAGGAGCCTCGCCATGTCACTTGGTAGGACCGGTCACTGAGGAAGGGAGGAGAACCAGGTGAGAGCAGTCCCAGAGATCCCAAAGTCAGGGTTAGGGGTAACCCTAACCCTAACCCTAACCCTAACCCTAAAACCCTAAACCCTAAACCCTAAACCTAACCCTAACCCTAACCCCAACCCCAACCCTAACCCTGTGAGGAGAGGTTGGGGGGTGGATGAGGAGCCTAGCCATGTCACTTGGTAGGACCGGTCACTGAGGTAGGGAGGAGAACCAGGTGAAAGCAGTCCCAGAGATCCCAAGGTCAGGGTTACGGGTAACCCTAACCCTAACCATAACCCTAATCCTAACCCTAACCCCAACTCCAACCCCAACCTCAACCCTAACCCCAACCCTAACCCTGTGAGGAGAGGTTGGGGGGTGGATGAGGAGCCTCGCCATGTCACTTGGTAGGACCGGTCACTGAGGTAGGGAGGAGAACCAGGTGAGAGCAGTCCCAGAGATCCCAAGGTCAGGGTTAGGGGTAACCGTAACCCTAACCCTAACCCTAACCCTGTGAGGAGAGGTTAAGGGGTTATGAGGAGCCTCGCCATGTCACTTGGTAGGACCGGTCACTGAGGTAGGGAGGAGAACCAGGTGAGAGCAATCCCAGAGATCCCAAGGTCAGGGTTAGTGGTAACCCAAACCCTAACCCTAAAATCCTAAAACCCTAACCCTAACCCTAACCCTAACCCTAAAAACCCTAACACCCTAACCCTAACCCTAACCCTATCCCCAACCCCAACCCCAACCCTAACCCTAACCCTGTGAGGAGAGGTTGGGGGGTGGATGAGGAGCCTCGCCATGTCACTTGGTAGGACCAGTCACTGAGGTAGGGAGGAGAACCAGGTGAGAGCAGTCCCAGAGATCCCAAGGTCAGGGTTAGGGGTAACCGTA
>NC_089851.1:40221969-40224469 GCF_036373705.1 Amia ocellicauda | reverse complement strand
CGGTCACTGAGGTAGGGAGGAGAACTAGGTGAGAGCAGTCCCAGAGATCCCAAGGTCAGGGTTAGTGGTAACCCAAACCCTAACCCTAAAATCCTAAAACCCTAACCCTAACCCTAACCCTAACCCTAAAAACCCTAACACCCTAACCCTAACCCTAACCCTATCCCCAACCCCAACCCCAACCCTAACCCTAACCCTGTGAGGTGAGGTTGGGGGGTGGATGAGGAGCCTCGCCATATCACTTGGTAGGACCGGTCACTGAGGTAGGGAGGAGAACCAGGTGAGAGCAGTCCCAGAGATCCCAAGGTCAGGGTTAGGGGTAACCCTAACCCTAACCCTAACCCTAAAACCCTAAAACCCTAACCCTAACCTTAACCCTAACCCCAACTCTAACCCCAACCCCTACCCCAACCCTAACCCTGTGAGGAGAGGTTGGTGGGTGGATGAGGAGCCTCGCCATGTCACTTGGTAGGACCGGTCACTGAGGTAGGGAGGAGAACCAGGTAAGAGCAAGTCCCAGAGATCCCAAGGTCAGGGTTAGTGGTAACCCTAACCCTAACCCTAACCCTAACCCTAAAACCCTAAGACCCTAACCCTAACCCTAACCCCAACCCCAACCCCAACCCCAACCCTAACCCTGTGAGGAGAGGTTGGGGGGTGGATGAGGAGCCTCGCCCTGTCACTTGGTAGGACCGGTCACTGAGGTAGGGAGGAGAACCAGGTGAAAGCAGTCCCAGAGATCCCAAGGTCAGGGTTAGTGGTAACCCAAACCCTAACCCTAAAATCCTAAAACCCTAACCCTAACCCTAACCCTAACCCTAAAAACCCTAACACCCTAACCCTAACCCTAACCGTATCCCCAACCCCAACCCCAACCCTAACCCTAACCCTGTGAGGTGAGGTTGGTGGGTGGATAAGGAGCCTCGCCATATCACTTGGTAGGACCGGTCACTGAGGTAGGGAGGAGAACCAGGTGAGAGCAGTCCCAGAGATCCCAAGGTCAGGGTTAGGGGTAACCGTAACCCTAACCCTAACCCTAACCCTGTGAGGAGAGGTTAAGGGGTTATGAGGAGCCTCGCCATGTCACTTGGTAGGACCGGTCACTGAGGTAGGGAGGAGAACCAGGTGAGAGCAGTCCCAGAGATCCCAAGGTCAGGGTTAGGGGTAACCCTAACCCTAACCCTAACCCTAACCCTAACCGTGTGAGGAGAGGTTGGGGGGTGGATGAGGAGCCTCGCCATGTCACTTGGTAGGACCGGTCACTGAGGTAGGGAGGAGAACCAGGTGAGAGCAGTCCCAGAGATCCCAAGGTCAGGGTTAGGGGTAACCCAAACCCTAACCCTAACCCTAAAACCCTATAACCCTAACCCTAACCCTAATTCTGTGAGGAGAGGTTGGGGGGTGGATGAGGTGTCTCGCCATGTCAATTGGTAGGACCGGTCACTGACGTAGGGAGGAGAACCAGGTGAGAGCAGTCCCAGAGATCCCAAGGTCGGGGTTATGGGTAACCCTAACCCAAACCCTAACCTTAACCCTAACCCTGTGAGGAGAGGTTGGGGGTGGATGAGGAGTCTCGCCATGTCACTTGGTAGGACCGGTCACTGAGGAAGGGAGGAGAACCAGGTGAGAGCAGTCCCAGAGATACCAAGGTCAGGGTTAGTGGTAATCCTAACCCTAACCCTAACCCTAACCCTGTGAGGAGAGGTTAAGGGGTGGATGAGGAGCCTCGCCATGTCACTTGGTAGGACCGGTCACTGAGGTAGGGAGGAGAACCAGGTGAGAGCAGTCCCAGAGATCCCAAAGTCAGGGTTAGGGGTAACCCTAACCCTAACCCTAACCCTAACCCTAACCCTAATCCTAACCCCAACCCTAACCCTGTGAGGAGAGGTTGCGGGGTGGATGAGGAGCCTCGCCCTGTCACTTGGTAGGACCGGTCACTGAGGTAGGGAGAAGAACCAGGTGAAAGCAGTCCCAGAGATCCCAAGGTCAGGGTTACGGGTAACCCTAACCCTAACCCTAACCCTAACCCTAACCCTAATCCTAACCCTAACCCCAACTCCAACCCCAACCCCAACCCTAACCCCAAACCTAACCCTGTGAGGAGAGGTTGGGGGGTGGATGAGGAGCCTCGCCATGTCACTTGGTAGGACCGGTCACTGAGGTAGGGAGGAGAACCAGGTGAGAGCAATCCCAGAGATCCCAAGGTCAGGGTTAGTGGTAACCCAAACCCTAACCCTAAAATCCTAAAACCCTAACCCTAACCCTAACCCTAACCCTAAAAACCCTAACACCCTAACCCTAACCCTAACCCTATCCCCAACCCCAACCCCAACCCTAACCCTAACCCTGTGAGGTGAGGTTGGGGGGTGGATGAGGAGCCTCGCCATATCACTTGGTAGGACCGGTCACTGAGGTAGGGAGGAGAACCAGGTGAGAGCAGTCCCAGAGATCCCAAGGTCAGGGTTAGGGGTAACCCAAACCCTAACCCTAACCCTAAAAC
>NC_089851.1:40211969-40216969 GCF_036373705.1 Amia ocellicauda | reverse complement strand
TGGTAGGACCGGTCACTGACGTAGGGAGGAGAACCAGGTGAGAGCAGTCCCAGAGATCCCAAGGTCAGGGTTAGGGTAACCCTAAACCTAACCCTAACCCTAACCCTGTGAAGAGAGGTTGGGGGGTGGATGAGGAGCCTCGCCCTGTCACTTGGTAGGACCGGTCACTGAGGTAGGGAGGAGAACCAGGTGAGAGCAGTCCCAGAGATCCCAAGGTCAGGGTTACGGGTAACCCTAACCCTAACCCTAACCCTAACCCTAATCCTAACCCTAACCCCAACTCCAACCCCAACCCCAATCCTAACCCCAACCCTAACCCTGTGAGGAGAGGTTGGGGGGTGGATGAGGAGCCTCGCCATGTCACTTGGTAGGACCGGTCATTGAGGTAGGGAGGAGAACCAGGTGAGAGCAATCCCAGAGATCCCAAGGTCAGGGTTAGTGGTAACCCTAACCCTAACCCTAAAATCCTAAAACCCTAACCCTAACCCTAACCCTAACCCTAAAAACCCTAACACCCTAACCCTAACCCTAACCCTAACCCTATCCCCAACCCCAACCCCAACCCTAACCCTGTGAGGTGAGGTTGGGGGGTGGATGAGGAGCCTCGCCATATCACTTGGTAGGACCGGTCACTGAGGTAGGGAGGAGAACCAGGTGAGAGCAGTCCCAGAGATCCCAAGGTCAGGGTTAGGGGTAACCCTAACCCTAACCCTAACCCTAAAACCCTAAAACCCTAACCCTAACCTTAACCCTAACCCCAACTCTAACCCCAACCCCAACCCCAACCCTAACCCTGTGAGGAGAGGTTGGGGGGTGGATGAGGAGCCTCGCCATGTCACTTGGTAGGACCGGTCACTGAGGTAGGGAGGAGAACCAGGTGAGAGCAGTCCCAGAGATCCCAAGGTCAGGGTTAGTGGTAACCCTAACCCTAACCCTAACCCTAACCCTGTGAGGAGAGGTTAAGGGGTTATGAGGAGCCTCGCCATGTCACTTGGTAGGACCGGTCACTGAGGTAGGGAGGAGAACCAGGTGAGAGCAGTCCCAGATATCCCAAGGTCAGGGTTAGGGGTAACCCTAACCCTAACCCTAACCCTAACCCCAACCCCAACCCCAACCCTAACCCTGTGAGGAGAGGTTGGGGGGTGGATGAGGAGCCTCGCCATGTCACTTGGTAGGACCGGTCACTGAGGTAGGGAGGAGAACAAGGTGAGAGCAGTCCCAGAGATCCCAAGGTCATTGTTAGTGGTAACCCTAACCCTAACCCTAACCCTAATCCTAAAACCCTAAAACCCTAACCCTAACCCTATCCCCAACCCCAACCCCAACCCCAACCCCAACCCCAACCCTAACCCTGTGAGGAGAGGTTGGGGGGTGGATGAGGAGCCTCGCCCTGTCACTTGGTAGGACCGGTCACTGAGGTAGGGAGGAGAACCAGGTGAGAGCAGTCCCAGAGATCCCAAGGTCAGGGTTAGGGGTAACCCTATTCCTAACCCTAACCCTAACCCTAATCCTAACCATAACCCTAACTCCAACCTCAACCCAACCCTAACCCCAACCCTATCCCTGTGAGGAGAGGTTGGGGGTTGGATGAGGAGCCTCGCCAAGTCACTTGGTAGGACCGGTCACTGAGGTAGGGAGGAGAACTAGGTCAGAGCTGTCCCAGAGATCCCAAGGTCAGGGTTAGGGTAACCCTAAACCTAACCCTAACCTTAACCCTAACCCTAACCCTAACCCTAAAACCCTAAAACCCTAACCCTAACCCTTACACTAACCCCAACCCCAACCCCAACACTAACCTTGTGAGGAGAGGTTGGGGGGTGGATGAGGAGCCTCGCCATGTCACTTGGTAGGACCGGTCACTGAGGTAGGGAGGAGAACCAGGTGAGAGCAGTGCCAGAGATCCCAAGGTCAGGGTTACGGGTAACCCTACCCTAACCCTAACCCTAACCCTAACCCTAAAACCCTAAAACCCTAACCCTAACCCTAACCCCAACCCCAACCCCTACCCTAAACCTGTGAGGAGAGGTTGGGGGGTGGATGAGGAGTCTCGCCATGTCTCTTGGTAGGACCGGTCACTGACGAAGGGAGGAGAACAAGGTGAGAGCAGTCCCAGAGATCCCAAGGTCAGGGTTAGGGTAACCCTAAACCTAACCCTAACCCTAACCCTGTGAGGAGTGGTTGGGGGGTGGATGAGGAGCCTCGCCATGTCACTTGGTAGAACCGTTCACTGAGGTAGGGAGGAGAACCAGGTGAGAGCTGTCCCAGAGATCACAAGGTCAGGGTTAGTGGTAACCCTAATCCTAACCCTAACCCTAACCCTAAAACCCTAAAACCCTAACCCTAACCCTAACCCCAACCCCAACCCCAACCCCAACCCCAACCCCAACCCTAACCCTGTGAAGAGAGGTTGGGGGGTGGATGAGGAGCCTCGCCATATCACTTGGTAGGACCGGTCACTGAGGTAGGGAGGAGAACCAGGTGAGAGCAGTCCCAGAGATCCCAAGGTCAGGGTTAGGGGTAACCCTAACCCTAACCCTAACCCTAAAACCCTAAAACCCTAACCCTAACCTTAACCCTAACCCCAACTCTAACCCCAACCCCAACCCCAACCCTAACCCTGTGAGGAGAGGTTGGGGGGTGGATGAGGAGCCTCGCCATGTCACTTGGTAGGACCGGTCACTGAGGTAGGGAGGAGAACCAGGTGAGAGCAGTCCCAGAGATCCCAAGGTCAGGGTTAGTGGTAACCCTAACCCTAACCCTAACCCTAACCCTGTGAGGAGAGGTTAAGGGGTTATGAGGAGCCTCGCCATGTCACTTGGTAGGACCGGTCACTGAGGTAGGGAGGAGAACCAGGTGAGAGCAGTCCCAGATATCCCAAGGTCAGGGTTAGGGGTAACCCTAACCCTAACCCTAACCCTAACCCCAACCCCAACCCCAACCCTAACCCTGTGAGGAGAGGTTGGGGGGTGGATGAGGAGCCTCGCCATGTCACTTGGTAGGACCGGTCACTGAGGTAGGGAGGAGAACAAGGTGAGAGCAGTCCCAGAGATCCCAAGGTCATTGTTAGTGGTAACCCTAACCCTAACCCTAACCCTAATCCTAAAACCCTAAAACCCTAACCCTAACCCTATCCCCAACCCCAACCCCAACCCCAACCCCAACCCCAACCCTAACCCTGTGAGGAGAGGTTGGGGGGTGGATGAGGAGCCTCGCCCTGTCACTTGGTAGGACCGGTCACTGAGGTAGGGAGGAGAACCAGGTGAGAGCAGTCCCAGAGATCCCAAGGTCAGGGTTAGGGGTAACCCTATTCCTAACCCTAACCCTAACCCTAATCCTAACCATAACCCTAACTCCAACCTCAACCCAACCCTAACCCCAACCCTATCCCTGTGAGGAGAGGTTGGGGGTTGGATGAGGAGCCTCGCCAAGTCACTTGGTAGGACCGGTCACTGAGGTAGGGAGGAGAACTAGGTCAGAGCTGTCCCAGAGATCCCAAGGTCAGGGTTAGGGTAACCCTAAACCTAACCCTAACCTTAACCCTAACCCTAACCCTAACCCTAAAACCCTAAAACCCTAACCCTAACCCTTACACTAACCCCAACCCCAACCCCAACACTAACCTTGTGAGGAGAGGTTGGGGGGTGGATGAGGAGCCTCGCCATGTCACTTGGTAGGACCGGTCACTGAGGTAGGGAGGAGAACCAGGTGAGAGCAGTGCCAGAGATCCCAAGGTCAGGGTTACGGGTAACCCTACCCTAACCCTAACCCTAACCCTAACCCTAAAACCCTAAAACCCTAACCCTAACCCTAACCCCAACCCCAACCCCTACCCTAAACCTGTGAGGAGAGGTTGGGGGGTGGATGAGGAGTCTCGCCATGTCTCTTGGTAGGACCGGTCACTGACGTAGGGAGGAGAACAAGGTGAGAGCAGTCCCAGAGATCCCAAGGTCAGGGTTAGGGTAACCCTAAACCTAACCCTAACCCTAACCCTGTGAGGAGTGGTTGGGGGGTGGATGAGGAGCCTCGCCATGTCACTTGGTAGAACCGTTCACTGAGGTAGGGAGGAGAACCAGGTGAGAGCTGTCCCAGAGATCACAAGGTCAGGGTTAGTGGTAACCCTAATCCTAACCCTAACCCTAACCCTAAAACCCTAAAACCCTAACCCTAACCCTAACCCCAACCCCAACCCCAACCCCAACCCCAACCCCAACCCTAACCCTGTGAAGAGAGGTTGGGGGGTGGATGAGGAGCCTCGCCCTGTCACTTGGTAGGACCGGTCACTGAGGTAGGGAGGAGAACCAGGTGAGAGCAGTCCCAGAGATCCCAAGGTCAGGGTTACGGGTAACCCTAACCCTAACCCTAACCCTAACCCTAACCCTAATCCTAACCCTAACCCCAACTCCAACCCCAACCCCAATCCTAACCCCAACCCTAACCCTGTGAGGAGAGGTTGGGGGGTGGATGAGGAGCCTCGCCATGTCACTTGGTAGGACCGGTCATTGAGGTAGGGAGGAGAACCAGGTGAGAGCAGTCCCAGAGATCCCAAGGTCAGGGTTAGGGGTAACCGTAACCCTAACCCTAACCCTAACCCTGTGAGGAGAGGTTAAGGGGTTATGAGGAGCCTCGCCATGTCACTTGGTAGGACCGGTCACTGAGGTAGGGAGGAGAACCAGGTGAGAGCAATCCCAGAGATCCCAAGGTCAGGGTTAGTGGTAACCCAAACCCTAACCCTAAAATCCTAAAACCCTAACCCTAACCCTAACCCTAACCCTAAAAACCCTAACACCCTAACCCTAACCCTAACCCTATCCCCAACCCCAACCCCAACCCTAACCCTAACCCTGTGAGGTGAGGTTGGGGGGTGGATGAGGAGCCTCGCCATATCACTTGGTAGGACCGGTCACTGAGGTAGGGAGGAGAACCAGGTGAGAGCAGTCCCAGAGATCCCAAGGTCAGGGTTAGGGGTAACCCTAACCCTAACCCTAACCCTAAAACCCTAA